>NW_017700773.1:0-2107 GCF_001879085.1 Nicotiana attenuata | reverse complement strand
GAGAGAGAGAGAGAGAGAGAGAGAGAGAGAGAGAGAGTTTGTATTAAAGACAGAATGACTTCAAAATTTTTTGAAATTGGGAGGAAAATCGTGATTGTAGGAGGCTAAATAAGCTTATAGACGGGGATGGGAGATACAGTTACAAATTAATTCCTTTATTTAAGGGATCTTTCTTTTATCATATTTTGTACATAAATAGTAAATATAGATACACAATGTAATTTTTAAGGAACCTAAAGAAAAGTGGTTAATAAGTTTCTAATATAGTATAGCTAGGTAAAAATCCCAAGTAATTAAACTCAAAATACTAATTCTCTAAAACCTATTATGCTACTTATACTTAAACTAAGTTATTTCAAGTATCTTTGTTAGCAAGACACAAAGTATTCTAGCGATTATGAGTAGCAAGCTGAAATGTATTGAATATGTTTCCTCTCATGTAATTTAGATTTATCTTTTTGAATATTTAATATAGACTTTATTCTTGAATCCCAGCTTGGTTAATATCTTTCCACGCGTGTGATTTATATTTTCTTTGCTTTTACTTGGTTTCTTTTACGTTGTTGTCGTTGATGGATACTCTAGTCATCTTTCATGTTTTTTTTTAATTCATCACCCTTTAAATAGTAAAAACATCTAGAGAGTTTTGCTAAGTCCTATAAAAGAACGTATGCTATTGCATTCTACTTCTACTGGTGAATTTTACATGACATTTAAAAAAATACAAAAAATTAACCGAACTGTACCGATACCGAAGTGAAACCGACATGATTGGGACGGTTTCGAAAAGTCTAATTTTGATTATACATAATAGAATAACCGAAAAATTGGTATGGTATAAATTTTATGAAATAACCGGCCGAACAGAACCATTGACACCCCTACATAGAAGTCACCATGTTAATGAATTAGGTCCATTATATATAGGGGTAGGATTCTCTTGCACACTAAAAGTCCTTTAATATTTAACAAAAGTGAATAGATTTGATTCTGAATCTCTAATTGTTTGGATGGTTGTTACTTATTATATAGTATCGTATTGTATTTTAAATACAATATTTATTTTATTTTTTACTTAAAATTTATTGTATTGTATCGTTAAATTCATCAATTACGTAACAACGAAAAGTGCCACTTTATGGAGCGGCAGATTTGATGTGGTGGCGTCATTACCTTGGTTTTTTTCTTTTATTGTGATGACCCGATAGATCATTTTCAATTTTAGCCCTCATTTCTCTGTTTCAAAACCTCGATTAGCTCCGTTTAGCCTTCCTCAATTTTCGTGCGCAGTCTGTATCTTTTTCGAAAGGTTTTTCTTGATAAAAATATGAAATCGTGCTTTAAAACTCACTTGAGTTGACTTCGGTCAATGTTTTGAGCAAACGAACTCGAGTCAGTATTTTGACGGTCCGGGTAGGTCCATATCGTGATTTGGGACTTGGGCGTATGCCCGGAATCGAATTCAGAAGTCCCTAACTTCATTTAACATAATTTGTTGAAAACTGGAAATTTAAAGGTTTAACGAATTCCCATGTTTGACCGTAGGTTGACTTGTTGCTACCAGGTTTGGATTATGGTTCCGGAACTTGGTGTAGGTTTATTTCAGTATTTATGACTTTTTTGCAAAGTTTGGTGCAAAACGGAATTGATTTGACGTGATTCGGACGTCTATGTGTAAAATTAAAAGTTCCTAAGTTTCTTTAAAAGTTTAATTTGTTTTGGTGTCCGATTCGTGGATTTAGGTGTTATTTTGTTGTTTTGGTCGCGTGAACAAGTTCGTATGATGTTATTACACTTGTGTGCATATTTGGTTTGGAGCCCGAGGGGTTCGGGTGAGTTTCGAATAGGTTGCGGAGTGGTTTTGGACTTAGGAAATAGCTGGTGCAATTGGTTTCTGGTGCTGGACTGCAGATCTTGCATTTGCGAGGTCTGGCTCGCAAATGTGAGCCTCGCTTTATGTCGCATTTGTGAGCATGAGCTGGGTTGGGAAGAGTTCGAATTAGCGAGAAACGCTTCGCATTTGCGAGCTCTGCATCTTCGCAATTGCGAAGGTATTTGGTCGCGAATTGCGACCACTATTTACTGGTGCTTCTTCGCATTTGCGAAG
>NW_017700772.1:0-2108 GCF_001879085.1 Nicotiana attenuata | reverse complement strand
GGTGGAAGGCGGTCTCTGAAGGTTGAAGATTCCGCGAGGGCGTTTGACCGCGGTTCTACCGCGACTGCGGTAGAACCGCGGTGGGCACAGTAAACTTCAGGGACTTAAGTGTAAAACACGGGATTTTTAGACCTAAACCCTATTTTGAAACACTAGACTTCGCCCAAGAGAGGCAAGAATTGATTTTTTTGGTTTCTTAGCAAGGAAAACAATTGTGAGAAAGTACTCTAAACATCTTTCTTCTTTTCTTTTGATTTTATGATGAATTCAAGCTTAGTTTATTCTCCTATATCTATGAGTAGCTAAATTCCTTGTCTAAGGCTTTGATGGAACCTATTGGGTGATGAACTTCTTGTTTATGTGAATACAAATTGTTAGTTTAATCTTTATTTGTTCAACTTCGTGTTCGTTGTAGTTAATTGACAGGATCCTCAATTAGCTGTACCTATTTAGTGTGCATAACTTGGAAAAGAGTGCATATTTAGGATATTGTTGAACAACACCACTCCTAGATTATTAGAGGAATCTATAATTGCGGGTTTAAAGGCGGGATTAGGAATAACGAAGCCTTGGGTGCAATCTAAATTGAATTGTGCTAAATAAAGCAAGCTAGTGTATCTCGGGAGAGTGCAATAGTAGATTACTGTGATTACTCGGGAGAGATTTGCGGTAAGATTAGCGTTCATGATTGATAGAGATGTGTGGGTAAATTTGTATGAGCATAAACAGAAGGGATTCCATCAATAGGGGAAATCATTGCCTTAGCTTTTTCTCATAATTGTTTACAACCCTTCTAATTTAGTTATAGCCTTTTAGTTACTTGCAAGCTAGTTATTAAAGAACACTCAACTGAGAATTTGAATATTTGAGAAGCTGGTTCTGAAGACTTGGTGGGTCTGAAGGTAGCAGTTGATAGGTTAACTCTCTGTGGGATTCGACTCCGGACTTGTAAACCGGATTATATTTGCAGCGACCGCATTGTCCTTTTATACGGCATAGTTGGGCGTGATCAAATTTTGGCGCCGTTGCCGGGGAGTTAACGGAATTATCAATTGCCATTGATAGAAATACAAAAATTCTTAGTGTGGGCCATGGGAGTTGAAGAAGTTGAACGTGGCCGAAATGGAGAGTTCAAGCTCATGTTGGAATGTTTACTTGAAGGAGGAAACAAAGAACAAAGTGCATTGGAGGAGCTTTTGGAAAATAGTCTCCGAAATAACTTGGCACTTGAAAGGTGTCACTCACAAATGGGAGAAATGCTTGAAGCTTTAGAGGTCCAAAAAGCCTCGAAAGTTAATGAGAGCCAAGAACTTTCCTTAGATGTGGAAGCCGAAAATCTTTCCTTGGCACTTGATCAAAACCAGAAGAATCCAATTTCGAGGAAGAAAGTGAGCGTTACTTTGAGGATTCAAGAATTGAACATCCGCCAACCGACTCCATGAGTGTTAATGGTGCCGAGAAAAAAACTAGGATTAGAGTCAACCGGTGTAAATAAAAACTTTGGTTAGAGATTGACTCTAACCCGAGGGAAAAACGAGGATGTCAAAATCCGAGAAAAATTGCAAAATGAAGGTTTGAAGTCGCATTTCAAGCATTTTTCAACATTGGACTTGTGTGGTGATATGGGAATTGATCTACACGACTCAATGAGGGATTGCAAGGAGGAAAGACAACAACCATTCATCTTACAATTTGAGGGAACAAGGAGGAAAAATGACATTCCTCACATGAAAGCCAAGAAGTGCAAAATGAAGTACTTAAAGCTTGGCTCGATCATCAACGTACCACCCCCGATCGCTCGAGGTCACAAGCTTGATTCCAAGCTAGGTGCCCAGTTCATATCATCCAAGTGGCGAGAAAAGTGTGTCAATTTCTATTTTTTTTTTAGGAGCATGGAAAACAAAGGTAGTGGAAGGATGCAACAGCAAACCAAATGGTTGGAACTAAGTGTGAGGTACCCGCACGAAGGACCAAGCTTGGGAAAAGCCTGAGTACCCCATGAGCTGCTAGTGCTTCGGCCTTTGGCCTACCAGGGAGTTTTGTTTACCCTCTTATTTTTTATATGACATGGGGACATGCCATAATTTTAAGTGTGGGGTGGGAGACGT
>NW_017700771.1:0-2108 GCF_001879085.1 Nicotiana attenuata | reverse complement strand
CTTTAGGAACCCAAACTAGTTTGGGTCCCTTTCTATAGGCAAAGGGATAAATCAGATTCCTTCTAGCCCACCCAGGCAGCCTATTTTTTCTTGACACAAAGCTTTGTTCTTTTGACTGACCTTTTCTTTTGCATTAAATTCATTTTTGTAATGGCTAGTCTTGCCACAGTGTGTGCAGATTTTGTTCTCAGGAAGAGTGAGGTACTTGCTTTTAGGATCCCACTTAGCTTCTTGAGTCCCATAGCCAAGTCCTCTTTTGTTGCTACTGTGATGTTCTTGTAACCAGGAGAGTGCATCAGAAGCCTTGTTCCATTTGCAAGTTCTGTCTAGTTCATGTTTTACCTTCCCTAGATCTTCTTTTAATACTCTTATCTGCTCATCCTTCCTGTACAGCTCATCCTTCATGTTTCTTAAGTTTTCTTCTAGGGTGAGATGTGTGTGTTCATCTTTCTTCTTTCCTGTTCCTAGTTTCAGTTTTAAGTTCTCAGACCTATGTTCTAGGACACTAGTGTCAAGCTCAAGAACCTGTTTCTTCAACTCAGCATTTTTACTTTCACTCTCATTAGCCCTAGACTCTAGATTTTTGCACTCGGGGCAGTGCAAATCGATGGTTACCATGAACAAGTGGGAAGTTCCTAAGGCACGTGACCAAAGCTGACAATACCTGCAAGAGAAGCATTAGTCTGTACCAGACTAGTGAATAGTTGTACCAGCTATATTTCTTTGTAATATTTACACATGTACTATGTTGGGATTTCCCTTCCTATATAAAGGGGACCCTTATCATTTTGTAAGGGTGTGACATTCAATACAAGAACAAGAATATTCTCTACTCTCTAACTTAAACATATTCTCCTTTGATCTTATTACTTACATTTATTGTTTACATTTATTGTATTTCATTGATCGTTCTTCATTTATTACTCATAATTGATCAAAAAGAGCCCTTATCAAGGCCCTTAGAACTGTTAGTTCTCCGTCGACTGTCCACAGCCTAACGTATAGCTCGACCCCGAGGCCCGTATAACCTAGCTTGAGGCCCCGATTCTCAGGCACTCAGTTTGTCTGAATACACTGCCTTCAAGCTTTTCTGTTATTTTCTAATTTCACACATAGCATCTATTGTCTAACAACTAGCATAAAAACGAATCACGTATTTTTAGAACCACAAAATCAAATCTAATTTTAATTATAATTTTCAAGGTAAACAGAGTCCTTTACTCCATATTTCTCCCATATCCTTTATATACTTATTTACATGCCTTACATACTCGGTACATTATTCGTACTGACGCCCTTTTGTTGGGGACGCCGCATTCATTCCTTGCAGGTATAGATAAAAAGTTTGACGAGCCCTCATAGTAGACGAGATTGGCATTCAGCGAAGGATCGGTAAGACTCCACCTCATTCGGATTGCAGCCGAGTCTATGAGTCATCATGTCAGAGTTTTGCTATAGACTTATGGGTAGGCTGGTACCTTGTCGCATTTGATGCAAATAATCTTAGAGGCTTTGTAGACAGAGGTTCATTTTGTACAGTATGTCAGAGGCCTTGACGACCCATGTGTATTTATGTTTTAAGAATGATCAGTGATACAGAGTTGTGGCCCACTTATAGTTGTAAAATACAAGTTGTGGCCATGTTAGCCCATGCTAGTTATAAATGAGTTACATAGTGGTTCGCTCGGGCTAGTACGGCACCGGGTGTCAGTAATGCCTCCCAAGGTTTGGGGCGTGACATTTAGTTTCTGCATGGACTTACACACATGGAATACCACTTTATCATCACCAACCCGGAAAGTGAGTTCTTCGGCTTCAACATCACAAAGAGCCTTACCTGTAGCAAGGAAAGGTCTCCCAAGAATAATCAGCACTCCATAATCAACCTCACAATCTAGAATGACAAAATCTGCCGGGAGAATGAATTTATCAACACGAATCAAAATATCTTCAATCACACCCAAAGGCCTCTTCATGGTACGATCAGCCACTTGCAATCACATAGATGTGGGTCTTGGTTGCCCAATTCCCAAAGTCTTGAAACCAATAAGGCATCAAATTGATACTTGCCCCAATATCACGAGAGCTTTGACAAACTCGGCACTTCC
>NW_017700770.1:0-2108 GCF_001879085.1 Nicotiana attenuata | reverse complement strand
ATGATCAAGAACTGTCCTCAATGGGAAATTAAGTGGAAGAAGGAAAGGGCTGAAAGAAGGAACAGGAAGAAGGAACAGGTCCAACCTAAAAGGAACAAAGGATCAACAAAGGCTATGGTTGCTACTTGGGGAGAAACATCAGATGAGGACTCAGAAGATGAAGCTGGAGATGAACAAGCACTTATGGCCATCGGAGAATCAGATGATGAACAAGAGGTATGTGTCCTTCATCTCAAAGACAAGATTAAATTCCCGTCTAAAGAAAGGTTGTCTGAACTATTGCTAGACTTCATTGATGAGTCTGAGATAATTAACAATGAGAAGGAAGATCTGTCTAGGGAATGTGTGATCCTAAAAGCCAAGTGCAAAAATCTAGAATCTAGGGCTAATGAGAGTGATAGTAAAAATGCTGAGTTGAAGAACCAGGTTCTTGAACTTGACACCAATGTCCTAGAACTTAGGTCTGAGAACTTAAAACTAAAACTAGGAACAGGTAAAAAGAAAGCTGATCACACTCAACTCACCCTAGAAGAAAACTTAGGAAAAATGAAGGATCAGTTGTACAGGAAGGATGAGCAGATAAAAGTCTTAAATGAAGATCTAGGGAAGGTAAAACATGAACTAGACAGAACTTGCAAATGGAACAAGGCTTCTGATGCACTTTCCTGGCTACAAGAACATCACAGCAGCAACAAAAAAGGACTTGGCTATGGGACTCAAGCACCTAAGTGGAATCCAAAAAGCAAGTATCTCACTCTTCCTGAGAACAAAATCTGCACACACTGTGGAAAGACTGGCCATTACAAAAATGAATGTAATGAAAAAGAAAGGGCCAGTCAAAAGAACAAAGCTTTTGTTCAAAAGAAAAATAGGCTGCCTGGGTGGGCTAAAAGGAATTTGATTTACCCCTTTGCCTATAGAAAGGGACCCAAACTAGTTTGGGTTCTAAGACTAACCCTTGATTTCTTTTTGCAGGTCCAAGTGAAGGGAAGTAGCCAAATATGGTACATGGATAGTGGCTGCTCGAAACATATAACTGGAAGCAAGAACCGGTTCCTTTCACTTGAGGACTTAAAGGGAGGTAATGTCTCCTTTGGTAATGGGAAGAAAGGTGAGATTATTGGGGTTAGAAAGGTAGGTAAGACAGACTCACACTCCATTGAGAATGTCTACTTAATAGATGGCTTGAAATACAGCCTGATCAGTGTGTCACAACTGTGTGACAAAGGTAACCTTGTAGCATTCACCTCTACCAAATGTTTTGTGATTAATCTTATCACTAACAAGATTGTTTTGCAGGGAAAAAGAGTTAACAATATTTACATTGTAGATTTGTTTACTTTTTCAGAAAATGAACTCACCTGCCTAAGTGTGTTGGATAATGATCCCCTCCTGTGACACAAAAGACTTGGTCATGCCAGTCTGAATCAACTAAACAAATTAGTCTCTAAGAACTTGGTGATAGGACTACCTAACATCAAGTTCAAGGAAAACAAAGTTTGTGAGGCCTGTGCAAGGGGGAAGCATGTAAGATCATCCTTCAAAAGCAAGAAAATGGTAAGCACAACCAAGACGCTGGAACTGGTTCATATGGATCTCTGTGGTCCAATGAGAACCTTGAGCAGAGGTGGAAAGAAATATGTGATGGTACTTGTTGATGATTATTCTAGATTTACTTGGGTACTATTTCTAACATCTAAAGATGAAGCATTTGACATGTTTACTGCTTTTGTTAGAAAAACTCATAAACAACTAGGTAATCAACTTGCATCCATTAGGTCTGATCATGGAACTGAATTTGAAAATGCTAAGTTTGCTGAATTCTGTGATGAGCATGGTATAGATCATAACTTCTCTGCCCCTAGGACTCCTCAACAAAATGGAGTAGTTGAAACAAAGAACAGGACTCTTGAAGACATGGCTAGGACTATGCTTCTTTCTAGTAAACTGCCCTACAGCTTCTGGGCAGAGGCTGTAAACACTGCATGTTACATTATAATTAGAGGTATGACTAGACATTTTGTAGAGAAGACTCCCTATGAGTTACTTAAAGGGAGAAAACCAAATATATCCCATCTTAGGGCATTTGGATGCAAGTGCTTTGTGCA
>NW_017700769.1:0-2109 GCF_001879085.1 Nicotiana attenuata | reverse complement strand
TTATGAGGTAAATATGGAAGTTTAGTACTTTTAACATCTGATCCCAGGCAGTTTTTCTTATTTCCTTCTGAAAATATTGATCTTCTGGTATACGTGGCTTTTATACAGATTCTGGTATTGTCATCTCTATATTCCCCCCTCTCCCCTTTGCTTGGTGGAATTACTGTTTATCCACTTATTCAATCTGTTTCTTCATGTATTTACCTTTGAAACTGCAATGGTCGTCTGTCTGCTAAATCCGAAATGATCCATTTTCTCACGTACTTTGCAAATGGTCTGCTTTTTAACTAAGGTGGAAGTGCCATATTTTATCTTTCATACTATCTAAAGGTTTAGAATCCTGCTGTTAATATCTTGACATATTTCTCCTTTGTTAAAATGAGTATGATAAGTGCATCTATCATAAGTCTTGAAATAATTCACATGTAATTATTTGCCTCTATGTTTATGATTTGTTAATATTTGTCTCTAACATAAATGTTATTGGAGAAACTAAAAGCATGCTTAGTAGTCATTTGACATGAAAGATTTAGGTGAGGCAAATTTGATTCTTGGAATGAAAATTACTAGAACATGTGATTGAATTTTCCTTGACCAAACACATTACGTTGAGAAATTTTTGAAAAAATATAATATTATTGATTGCAAGCGTGTTGTAACTCCTTTTGATTCAGGTGTTCACTTATTTCCTCTATAAAGTTACAATGATGTGATAAATCAAAAGGAATATGCTAGCTTAATTGGAAGCTAGAGATATATGACTGATTGTACTCGGCCGGATTGCATACGCATAGGAGTACTTAGGAGGTTTACAAGCAAGCCAGGTTATGAACATTGGCATGCCATAACAAGAGTTATGAGGTATTTACTTGGTACAAAAACCTATGGCTTATTTTATAAGAAGTACTCAAAGGCTTTTCTGATGCAGATTAGAACACTTTATCTGGTGATTCCTGTTCTACTACAAGTTATATTTTTACTTTGGGAGGTGGTGTTATTTGTTAGAAATCAAAAAAGCAAACAATAATAGCTAACTCTACCGTGAAGATTAGCTTCAACTAGTGAGGAAGAGAATTGGTTGAGAGATTTATTATTTCAAATTCTTTATTTTGAAAAAATAATTCCTCCCATTTTAATTCATTTTGATAGCACCGCTGCAATTGGTAGAGTACAAAACTGTTATTACAACGGTACATCCAAACCTATAAGGACAAAACACAGTACTATGAGATCATATTTGACAAGTGGTACCATTAATGTTAATTATGTTAAATCTTGTGATAATCTTGCAGATCCACTAACTAAAGCCTTAGCAAGAGAAAGGGTCTAGAGCACAACGAGGGGGATGGTATTAAAGCCCATAAACTCACAAGTCATATATGAGGAAACCCAACCTGGGGACTAGAGTTCTTATAACTAGGTTCAATGGGAAGAACGAATCATATGATGGATTGGTTTGAAATGCACTATTTTTATTATTGTTCAATCCATATGGTATGAGTGTATTTATCCTGTAATAATTTGTGAGGCTGAGTTTTATTAACTCTTAATGAAAATCTGTAGCTTGTATGAGTAGGTATTAGATTTACAGGAGTACCCTTGACATATTTCACCTATGTGAGGGTGGAAGTAAGCTGCTTCCTATGAAAATTGGGCTAATTCTCAAAAACACTCATGAAAACCGGGATAGCACAGTGCCGTAATGTGCTGGCTATTAAAGCTCATATCAACATCTTGATCATTATGTATAAGCAGTGATAACTCTAAAACATTCATAGTTCAAGTCTGCGACCAATACTGACTCTGGATTTAAGATAGTTGTTTTGCTAACTGGAGGTTCAGTGCAGAGCATACCTTTATTATTCATGATAGTCTCCCTTCAACTGGTAAAATTATCTTATTTTAATATTAAAATGAATGTGAAAATGTTAGCATAATAGCATTTATTATTAAAATAAAATATGTCATAACTCTCACTGCTCCATGACGTAGAAAATGAACCCTATCAAAAGCACCATCGGATTTCAAAGTGCACGATACTAATTAAAAAACTTTCACCCAATTCGAGCACGTCTAGCATATTTTTTACACAGTAGCAGAATCATTATA
>NW_017700768.1:0-2109 GCF_001879085.1 Nicotiana attenuata | reverse complement strand
ATCCTCGGTTTTTTGGCCGGGATTTTGAAAGAAAAAGCTCCTCGGTTTTTTGGCCGGGAGATCCTCGATTTTTGGCCGGGATTTGGAAGGAAAAAAGCTCCTCGGTTTTTTAGCCGGGAGATCCTCAGTTATTTGGCCGGGATTTGGAAAGAAAAAGCTCCTCGGTTTTTCGGCCGGGAGATCCTCGGTTTTTAGCCGGGATTTGGAAAGAAAAAGCTCCTAGGTTTTTTGGCCGAGAGATCCCCGATTTTTGGCCGAGATTTGGAAAGAAAAAGCTCCTCGTTTTTTTGGCCGGGAGATCCTCGGTTTTTCGACCGGGATTTGGAAAGAAACAGCTCCACGGTTTTTTGGCCGGGAGATCCTCGGTTTTTAGCCGGGATTTGGAAAGAAAAAGCTCCTCAGTTTTTTGGCCGGGAGATCCTCGATTTTTTGGCCGGGATTTTGAAAAAAACAGCTCCTCGTTTTTTTGGCCGGGAGATCCTCGGTTTTTTGGAAAGAAAAGGCTCCTCGGTTTTTGGCCGGGTGATCCTCGGTTTTTTGGCCGGGATTTGGAAAGAAAAAGGCTCCTCGGTTTTTGGCCGGGAGATCCTCGGTTTTTTGGCCGGGATTCGGAAAGAAAAAGCTCCTTGGTTTTTTGGCTGGGATTTGGAAAGAAAAAGCTCCTCGAGTTTTTCGGCCGGGAGTATTTAAGGAATGGGATCCTATGCTACCACGTATTTTGTTTTTCTTTTGGGATTTTCATTTTTATGTCTTTTCTTCTTTCTTTTTCTTTTGTTTTCCTCTTTATATGTTTTCCTTTTTCATTTAGCAAAACGCATGAAAAAATTTAGGGGGAAATTTCCTTTTTGGTCGTTTTCCTGCTGCAAAGCTGTTTCAGCGCTTGCGCATTTCATTTTCTTTTGGATTGCACCTGCTACTTGCACGGTTGCTTTGAATTAGACCTGTTTTCAACAAAGAACAATTTATTAGTTTGAAACGGTGGTTTGTTTTGTGGCCTTGATCATCCCAATCGCTTGATCCCGGCCCCATTTCCGTTGAGAACTTTGCTGCTCGTTTGCCTTGAGGGTGAATCTCTTTTCGAACCGACCGGGTTCAGCCTTAGGACTTCATGATGACTCGCCGTGTGGGCTCTAGCCTTTTCACTTTATTCTGCTCTTGGGACCTTTGCCTTTGACTTCCTTTCTTTTCCAATGTTTTTGCTTTGAAAGCATCAACCACCATGGTCAATCGGGATTGGCGGATGCACTCGCTGAGGCTGG
Organism: Nicotiana attenuata; assembly: GCF_001879085.1. Lineage (NCBI taxonomy): Eukaryota > Viridiplantae > Streptophyta > Magnoliopsida > Solanales > Solanaceae > Nicotiana > Nicotiana attenuata. The sequence continues at coordinate 850 of NW_017700768.1, read as the reverse complement.
GTATTTTCTTCGACTCTGACCAGGCGGAGCCCTGTGAAGCCGGTCCTGCCACCTTTTCTTTGTACTAGTTACGGAATCAGAGTTAAACCGAAAGGGATTCAAAGAAAAAGTATGCAAAAGGCAAGCATATGATTTTAAAGAGAAGCGTCCCTTTTGGGGGAAAAGGAGGACTTATCTGGGGTGCATGCTGGCTTCAAATGAACATGACATGCTTGTTGGACTGGACGCCCGACCCACACAAACTTTCCAACTTCCCATGAACCCATTGATCCGCATTTCAAAACCAGGGAACCTTGCCAGGACTCTTTTAGTGATGATATGTCTTCTCTTCAGCCGACAGCGCCCTTTGTGGGTTTTCGCCAATCGACCTCTCTCATTTCTCTTCTCACCATCGCCCGATAGTGCTCTTTGCGAGTTTTCACTAAGTGGACTCTCTCAATTTCAGTTTCTCTACTCACCATCGCCTTATGGTGCCCGAAGGTTTTCACCAATAAGACTCTCTCATTTTATTTCTCTCCATTTGAATTGTGTCAGATTCCAACAATGACGTTTTCCACTTCCTTGCCTTTGCCAATTGATCAGAAGGACTTGGACAAGGTTTTTGGGGTAAAAAGAATTTTGGGCGAAACTACAACTTTGGAACCATTTCGGCGGATTCATGGCCGAACCATTATATCATCTGCCCCAGTTTCATCTTTTGGGGAAATTGTGATTTTTGTTTTGGTGTGACTGAACCCCAGAGAGAGGCTGCCTACGTATCCTTTCGGAATCAAGTCAAACGTAGTTCAGGGAAATAATTTTTGTTTTGTTTTTTGTTTTTGTTTTCTTTTCTTTTCATTTCATCATATTT
>NW_017700767.1:0-2110 GCF_001879085.1 Nicotiana attenuata | reverse complement strand
CTTTTTAGTTTTTCTTTCCATTGGCAAACAAAACAAACTAAAAAAACTTTTCTTCTTTTTCTTTCATTTTCTCAAAAATCCGGCAGCATTTCGGCACTACTTGGACATTGGTTTTTCTAATATAAGTAATTAACTCTCTACACTGCTATCTTCTCTTTTCTCTTTTGTTTTCAATTTTCCCATATATTCAAAGTCGGTCAGCATGCGAGTCCTAAACAAATAAATGCACAAATAGGATGCATCAGGATGGTCCATTATTCCGGGTACACCTGTCCTAGACGGACCCAACCCCTGTGTTGAGTCCCCTAAGTCAAAATGCACGTGATGCAAATAAGCGTTCCTACTAGGGATCCGGCATGAAGTCAAGTTATTCTAGGTTCAAAACCTGGGTATGTGTTCTAGACTGTGTACCCGAGCGGACAACTCGAGTCGAGGAGGGGGCTACGTACCGGGGACCCGCGGGATCGTCCGGCTTAGTAACTTGTCCGGCCTCTTTCTTATTTCAAGGTATAACACTAACAGAATAGGGAGTCTCAACCAGTAAGCACATCCCCGGAGGTGAGAAGAGAAGGGTTTCGGCACAGGTTATATACAGTTCAGATAATATCAAAGCGGTAAACATTTAGCACATAAGGCATGGAAACATGTAAGAAAATCAAATAAATCCAAACATAACAATAATTCTAAGCTCGAATTCTTAAACCCTGAACCGAAGTTCTGGGTTTGTATCCCCAGCAGAGTCGCCAGAGCTGTCACACCTCCTTTTTTGCTACACCCGCGAGGGCATAAAGGAGTTTTTCCAATTAAAGAACAATCGAAATGGGATTTGTTTATTAAGATTCAGAGTCGCCACTTGGGAGATTAATGGTGTTCCAAGTCACCGGTTGAATCCCGAATCGAGGAAATTATTGACTCTGCTTAACAGTATGCGATCCAGAAGTCCGAGTAAGGAATTCTGTTAACCCGGGAGAAGGTGTTGGGCATTCCCGGGCTCCGTGGTTCTAGCACGGTCGCTCAACTGTCATATCTGGCTAAATATCAGATTTTAGTACATGTCTTGATCTACGTGCTTTTAACTTTGAACCGCTTTTATTATTATTTTATGAGAATTGCAACGTCGTAAAAACGCGTCTCGAACCGCGCCACATAAATGCACCCGCGATTTTTGACACATTTCGACTTCGTTGGGATTTGGATTTGGGTCACATAAATGTGCACCCGAGTTTAGGAAGGTAATGTTATTAAAATACGCGCCTAGATCAACTAGCGCATAGTCATCTTTTGGAAAAGCCGTGAAATTCGCTAAACGGTCCATCCCGAAATCTAAATATTTCAATACAATATTTATTGAGGGCCCCGCAATTTATGGGTTTTATTTGGCGGGGCGCCCCTCATTTATCATTTAAAGGCTAACCTAGAGCAAACTAAGATTTTCTATTTAATTGTCTCTAAAAATAAAAGAAAGAGGCTCTAATTAATTCGTATTATTAACTGAAAATCAATGGAGGCATCCCAAGGATGGTTTTCAATAAATTGGGCCTCCTTATTCACGCGAGTTGATTAAAGGTATTTAAACCCAGGCCTGGAACATGCTGTTGTAGGGCCCCAAAGATTGATCTCATTTTGATTATACTACTGGGCCCATTATTGAGGGGGTCAGGCCCTACAACGGTTAATCACTCAAATACTGTAATTCAAATTAACAAGAGAATGTGAATAATGAAAATCTTAACCTTAGATTCATGCAATACTGGTGGATTCATAGACTTTATGGCATGAAATTCGAGTAGAGCCGGATTTATATACACAACCATGATTCTAGCAAACAGGAAATTAACTACAGCTAGTCATGAAATTATTCTATCAAACGACTGTAAAATTAAATACGACTAATGTTCGACTCATGAAGCTCACACAAACTCGAGAAATAGCAATTATACAGTCCAATTAATACATAAATGAGCAAGGATCTGGAAAGTAACTAAAATCAAAACTTATGCTTCCATTATTACACACAGATTCATTTCTTACTACATTTCTAGCTCACTAATCATCAGAGATACAATTGTGTACCTGGAATTGAAAATAGAACGATAGAGTATACAGGAGT
>NW_017700766.1:0-2110 GCF_001879085.1 Nicotiana attenuata | reverse complement strand
TCAAACGGAATATGTGATGAGAGAAATACACGAGGGGCATTGTGGAAATCACGCACGGGGGAAGGTCGCTGGTAAGAACCATGATTAGAGCAGGCTATTATTGGCCTAAAATGGAAGAGGAAGCGGAGAACTTCGTGACTAAATGTGATAAGTGCCAAAGATATGGTAACAACATGCATAGACCTGCGGAGCTGTTACATCCGGTCATTACACCGTGGCCTTTTATGAAATGGGGAATGGATATCGTGGGTCCACTACCGCAAGCAAAAGGGCAGGTAAAATTCCTACTTATACTCACTGACTATTTCACTAAATGGGTAGAAGCAGGAGCATTTAAACAGGTACGGGAAAAGGAAGTCAGAGATTTCATCTAGCGAAATATCATATGTCGATTTGGTGTACCAAAGGAAATCGTGTGTGATAACGGCCCACAATTTATAGGCGCTCAAATCACAAAATTTTTACAAAGCTGGCAAATCAAAAGGATTACGTCCACGCCTTACCATCCGGTAGGTAATGGACAAGCTGAATCAACAAATAAAGTCATTATCAACAATTTGAAAAAACGATTAGAAGAATCTAAAGGCAATTGGCCAGAAGTGCTACCTGGTGTTTTATGGGCATATCGCACAACAACAAAAACAACCACGGGTGAAACACCATTTTCATTTGTGTACGGAGCTGAAGCTTTAATTTTGGTTGAGATAGGGGAACCAAGCACGAGGTATACGCAAGCGTCAGAAGAATCTAATGAAGAGGAAATGCGCATAAACCTTGACTTACTTGAAGGAAGAAGAGAAACTGCGTTAATAAGAATGGCAGCACAAAAACAAGTCATTGAACGATATTACAATCGGAAGGCACGACTAAGATACTTCAAGATAGGGGACTTCGTACTCAAGAAAGTTTTTCAATCTACGAAGACAGCCAATACCGGAAAATTAAGTCCAACTTGGGAAGGACCTTACAGGATTCCTGGTATTGCGGGAAAAGGAGCATACGAGCTAGAGACTATGGATGGCAAGATATTACCTTCACATTGGAATGCCGTCCACCTGAAGAGATACTATTTCTAAAAGAATACCCACGGTCAGGTATCTTCATTTTAAATTCTGTTTTTGAATTGTTAAAAATTTTACTAACGTCCACCTGAAGATATACTATTTCTAAAAGAATACCCACGGTCAGGTATCTTCATTTTAAATTCTGTTTTTGAATTGTTAAAAATTTTACTAACGATTTTAGATGATAGGCAAAAAGCTAGCCCGTACTAAATGATGAATCACGACCTGCAAGGCACGTGGAATAAATTAAAATTTCCGGTCTAGGGTTACAACTATTCTGATAGAAATTCAGACGGGTTAAGCAGTCTTCATCTATAATCGCACCTCCGAGTCCCGTGTGTTTTTCCTTTTCAGGGAAAGGACCGCATGAGAGGAACAATCAAGTGCTCGAGGCTTCATGTTTCAACGCTCAAACACTTGGGGGACTATATGATATATACGTAGACAAAGAAGATTGAGAAGCAATCAAAGCCTAAAATATCAACTTATTGAAAGAGTCAAGTGCAGAGCAAAAGCTAACGAAAGATAGTCACGAGCCAAGGCCAAGACGAAACCTTACCATAGTTAGGTTAAAGGCAATGTACTGAAACAGGTTATAAATAAAAACCTTGTATTTGAAGTACGTGTACTAAAATGGGTTATTACATAAAAACCTTGTATTTTATTCTTTCTTTTAAAAAAAAATCTGTTGTGAGGAAAACAGTTACGAAAAAGTTCTAGATGTTATTTAAATACATGTAAAGTGTTACTTAAAACTTGGCAAAGTTCAAATAAAAAACTTGTCAAAGTTCTTTCAAGAAACATGTGTATTCCTATTTCTTTTGTCGTATGTTAACACCATTATGAAGTTGAGACGTCTTCTTCATTAATTGTCGAATATAAAAGGGCCCTCTTTTATAATTCATGATTGATTTAAGACATTCATGAGAAAAGAAAGCATTTTACAAATAAAAATGCAAGTTATTCAGTAAGTCCTTAAAAAATAAAGGCAAGAATAAACAAACAGAAGTTTAAACAGCAATGGAAACTTCATAGTACTAAAGAAA
>NW_017700765.1:0-2110 GCF_001879085.1 Nicotiana attenuata | reverse complement strand
AATAGCATAATAGTAGCTACGCACGGACTCTCGTCACCTCGTGCGTACGTAGCCCCCACAAATAGGAGCACATAATCAATTACTTCACCTATGGGGTAAATTCCACCTCACAAGATTAGAAAGGAGACTCACCTCGCTCCGAAGACTCAAAACCGGCATTCTACATTCTTCCGAGGGCTCCAATTGATGCACCACGCTCCAAGACTAGCCAATGGTTACGCAAATCCATTAACATATGCTCAAATATTCATTACGACTAATTTATAGCAATTCTTAACCCCGATTGGAAAGTTGACCAAAACGCCCTCGGGCCCACATGCCTGGAATCCAAAACTTTTCGAAGATAAAGTTTACCTATAACCTTAGGAACTCGAATATATATAATTTTCTCTTAATTCCATACTCAAAATCGTAACGAAAATCCAAGATTTCTAATTTCCTAGGTTTTCAACCAAAACCCCAAATTTACACTAATCTTCATACTTAAATCCATACATAATTGATATATTTAACACAAAAGTGATGGGGATAACTTACCTTGACAATGACGACGAAAATCCCCTCCTTGAAGCTCTCCAAAGTCGCCCCAAGCCATGAGAAATATGAGAGAAATGGACAATCCCCGACTTTAAATTAACCTTCTGCCTCCAGGGATTTTCGCTTCTGCGGAAATAATCACGCTTCCGCGGTCCCGCTTTTGCGGAAAATATTCCGCTTCTGCGGTCCCTAGGCTCAAGCCCATTTTCGCTTCTGCGATAAGCTAACCGCTTCTGCGGTTCCGCATCAGCGGATCAAGGGCCACTTCTGCGGTCCTGGCTGCCCTCGCCCTCGTCCGCTTCTGCGGCTTCTTCTTCGCTTCTGCGGGGCCGCTTCTGCGGTCCCATTTCCGCAGAAGCGGAAATACCAGATACCAGCTGCCTCAGCACTCCTTCAAACTCCGTATTCGATCCGTTAGCCACCCGAAATCCACCCGAGGCCCCCGGGACCCCAACCAATCATACCAACCAGTCCCAAAACACATTACGGACTTGCTCGAGGCCTCAAATCATAACAAACAACGCTAAAACCATGAATTACACTCCGATTCAAGCTTTATGAACTTTGAACTTTCCAATTTCTATTTCCGATGTTTAAACCTATCAAATCACGTCCGATTGACTTCAAATTTTGCACACAAGTTATATTTGACATTACGGACCTACTCCAACTTTCGGAATTGGATTCCGACCCCGATATCAAAAAGTCAACCTCCGGTCAAACTTCCCAAAAACCTTCAAATTTCTATCTTTAGCCAAATGGCTTCAAAATGACCTACGGACCTCCGAATTCACTTCCGATCGCGCCCCCAACTTCAGAATCACCATATGAAACTACTCCCAGTCTCGGAATTCCAAACGGACATCGATAACTCTGAAATGCACTTCAAACCAAACTTATGAAATTCCTTCTAAAATGCTAACTTCCACAATAGGCGCCAAAACGCTCCCGGGTTATCCAAAACCCGAACCGGGCATACGCCCAAGTCAGAAATCATCATACGAACCTGCTGGAACCTTCAGATCCTGATTCCGAGGTTGTTTACTCAAAATTCCAATCTTAGTTCATTCTCCCAACTTTAAGCTTCCGAAATAAGAATTCTCTTCCCAAATCAACTCTGGACTTCCCGAAATTCAATTCCGACCACGCGTACAAGTCATAATACCTGAAATGAAGCTGTTCATGGCCTCCGACTGCTGAACGGAGCGCTAGTACTCAAAACGACCGGTCGGGTCGTTACATTCTCTCCCACTTAAACATACGTTCGTCCTCGAACGTGCTGAGAACTATACTGAAGTAGTCTAAAATTGATGTTTAACTTCTCATGCACCTCCCCGTGCTACCACAACTTAGCTGAGCACATTGGCTCGATAAATTCTGAAGATATTCCCTTTTATTCAAGCAAATAAGCCTTAGAGCCCGATTCCAACATCCGGAATCCTATGCCAGGCCTGTTTCCAACATACGATCACCATATCAATCACCACACGCTGTACTCAAACACGATTGCATAACTTTGTTGAATTCACACTTTCCCTCATTTTACTCACCGGATCACGATAACCTTTCTGTT
>NW_017700764.1:0-2110 GCF_001879085.1 Nicotiana attenuata | reverse complement strand
AGCCTCTATACTCCTTCTCATTTGTCATATGCCTTGCGGTTTGTAATGGCTTGGACATTGTTGTGGCATTATTCAGTGGTATTAGTGTGTTTACACACTCATTCTGGAGATGTTACTACACTATCCAAGGCTATATGGTATATGCAGGTGAATATGGCAAGTCATATAGTTGGCAGCTTGTTCTATTCTAGACCTGTGCTTGCTTCAGTTTTGTGGATCGTTTGGTTGGACTTTTACTTGGCCTATACCCCTCATACCTTGGCACCTGGTGAGAGCTTGGTTGGTGCTACATGGTACTTGATATGGGCATTAGAAGTCATACTCATCCACATATTGTGTGAGCTTGCATTTGATGATCATGTAATAGATAGCATTAGCTTATTACTTAGAGTTTATAGCTTTGTTAGGCTTATATTAGGTTTTTGCTGGACAAATTGTATTTTTGGAATTTGGTTGTTGATGATATATATATATATAGTAGCTACTAGGCAGCATGCCTGGTAGTATATTTGCTTAAAAAAAAACCCGCGTTGGAGTCTAGTGAGAGAGGCTCTGGCGATTTTTTGAGCAACTAGAGAGAGAAAGTGCCGTGATCGCTGCCATGGCCAATTTGGCCGGCGGCCAGCCATCTTTTCCGGCTGGTCAGCCTCCTCCAACCTCTACCCAACCCCCCTCTACAACAAACAATAATTCCCCGCCCTATAATTTGCCTAGCGAACAAGCAGCCCCTATGAACTATGCGAAACAGTGAAAAACACGTCGAACAGCACTGCTATAGATGAGCGAGCAGCAGTAATTGAACCAATTGCGATTAGGCGAGCTACATTACACCAAGGACAACCATTGGTTTGTTTTACTGAAGCTGAAGTGGAACGCATGAACGTAATTGAAGGTTTACAATACGCTGTTGTATGTAAATTTTCTTACGGATGGCCTGAAATTAATGAACTACGTCGAATTTTGCCTATTCAATGTGGGATTAAAGGTGAGTGCAATATTGGTTTCTTACGTGATAGGCATGTGTTAGTTCGTTTAACATTATGACAGGACTTTATTGAATTTTCATCCAAGGGAGTTCATTATGTCAAAGACAAATTTGGAGATGAATACCAGCTTAGAACCTTGATATATGATTCTAAATTTAAAGTGGATGAGGAGACACCAAAGGTTATGGCATGGATTTCATTCCCAAATTTATTGCCAACATATTTTGTTAAAGAGTGTTTATTTTCACTAGCCTCTGCAGTTGGTAAACCTATCCATCTTGGTCAAGCTACTGTTAATAAAACTAGGCCTAGTTGTGCTCGTGTGAAAGTGTTGGTGGATTTAATGGCTGATCTTCCTAAGAAGGTACGTATGGATATTGTGAATGAGAATTCTGGGGAGCTAAGAACTGAGTGGGTAAACCTAAATTATGATTACCTGCCTAAATATTGCAAGGAGTGCAAGCTTCAAGGTCATGATATGTTTGAGTGTTGGAGATTACATCCTGAATTGTTGAGTAATAGAAGGGAACAACATCAGAAGGACAATGGCAAAAAGGCTACTGGAACCAAGGGAAAGAATAAAGATGAGGCACCTTTGATGATCCTATCAAGTGGCAAGATTGTTGGGAATCAAGGTGATAATGGAGGAGGTTAGAGATAGGAGAATGCAAGGCAAGGATAAGCAGGCAGCAGATATGGTAGAGAATAGACAAGCAATTTTACCAGTTGATAAACAAAAGGGAGGAGTACCAAGCAGGTGGAAATTAATGTTCATCATGGGAAGGAGATTGTTCCTGTTGATAAGAATAATGTCCAGGTGCATACCACTAATAAGTTTGCTATTTTGGGGGTAGAGAAGGAGAGGATAATACTAATAATCAGTTGCATTGGTGGAGACTCAGTCGAATCAATATGCAGTGCCTATAGCTAAAGAAACTGGTACTTTGAATCCAGCAGCTCCAATTTTCATGCCCAGTTCTCCTGGTGATGGCAGAGGAAACAATGGTAGAAAAATGAAGACTAATGTAATGCCAGCTACTAGTGCAAATCCAGCAGGAATCAACAAACAAAAGGAAGCTGATGCAACAAAGAACAAAGACCAAAGACATAATGAGCCCAATGAA
>NW_017700763.1:0-2110 GCF_001879085.1 Nicotiana attenuata | reverse complement strand
ATATATATATATATATATATATATATATATATATATATATATATATATATATATATATATCACAAAGTCTCAATATACAGTATTTTTTTTCAAGATTTCCGTTTAATCAGAAGTATTCATTTTTCATATAGAGATAGAGAGAGAAGAGATCGCATAAATAGCACATATAAATATAAATCTTAATACAGAGGAATTCATTCAGTCTCTTCCCATTATATATTAGCCATAGCCCCCATCAATTCCTCCATTTCTCTCTCTCTCTCCGCCACCCCCTTTAAGCTTCCTTTAACCTCCATATATTCTCACATCTCTTTTGGGTGGGTTTTCAGTCACAGTGCAGCAGATTTTGTAGAAGCATTCATTCAGATGAAGAAGGACGATTGGTTATCCGCTGCGTTATCCGATGATTCGGTGGTGGTGGAGCTGCTTTTCCGACTCAAACATCACCCATCTTCTTCTTCTACATCTCAGTTGCGTAATAGTACTACTCCTCCGCCGCCGCAGCCGACGACTACAGCGGCGGCAAAGGGTGGTTTGCATCTGAGACTGCCGTTGAGTGGTTGGGGTCACCGTCAGCCGAGGTCGAAGCCGTCATCTATGTCAGTTAAGAAAGCGTATACCTCCACTACCAGGTGTAGCCCTATAACGCCGCTTTCCTGGAGCGGCGGCGCTGGTTCACCTAGTGACGACGGCTATGATGAGTCTAGCCGTCCACCGTCTTCCGATCTATCATCCGCCTTCAGATCCAAGGTTTGTATTCCCTTTTCTCACTCGTCTCATCTTCCACCACTCAAAAAATCGGCGGCCTAACATTCTCCTAATCGTCGCCGATCTCTCTCCTTTTATAGCTGGCATCTCTGCTTTTGCCAATTGCGTCCGAAGATTAAGTTTCCGATTATGTAGTTGAACCTTCTCCATTTTCTGACACAGCTCTCTATTTGACCATTTACACCTCCGTCTGTCATCCTTTTTTCAGCTCACCGGTGCTGACATCAGCTTCCCAGTCATCGGATCTGTTTTAGTTCCGTCTCTTTGACAGAACTACCCTTGAGATGACGGAGGTGGCTGGGTGTGGAAATTCCTGTTTTTTCTTCATATTTCGCGTAGTGAGTTTTAGAGGTCACTTTATGTTCATTGAGGAAACAATCCTTTTTTCCTTCCCGATACGTTTTTCTAGTGTAGCCGTAATGACCATTTTATCCCTTGTCAGCAACCTAATTTTCTTCAGTGGAGACTTGGGAAATTGAAATATAGACTCAGTGAGTCAAACTCGTGTTTTGTAACGTCTGTCCGATACGCCGCCGCGCCATGGACGGACGGACGCGGTGTCAGCTGTCACCTTTTTTCTATCCTCTTTATTCTTTCAAATTTTTTATTGAGTCTCTTTTGCTGTATTTTTATTTTTTCTCTATTTTTAATTTTCCGGGTCGCCCCGGGAAGGATTTATCGGGTCAGGTAATTCACAGTCGGAGAAGTTACAGCGTTTCACGTGAGGAGGATAAGTTCCAAGAAAGGGATGGAGAAAGATATCACGTTTTTCCTCTTCTCCGCTTCCTTTTCTTTTTCCTTCCCCTTCGTTAGAATGACCAAATTACCCTTCGGTTCTGCTTTTTACTTTTTTTTTGGAGATTTTTTTTTTTCTTTTTTCGGGGGAAACTTTTTGATTTGATATTCCATTCAGATCTGGTGTAGCTTCCCTCGAACAAAATGAACTTTGGACGTTTTTCTATTTGTCCTACTACTAATATTCTAATATAAAAAAAGTAGTATTTTTTTTTACAATTTTTTTATCCTTGTGTAAATGACGGAATTAACCTTCGGTTGACTCAGAGTTCCGGGGAAAAGAAATCTGTCTTCCTTCAAGTTTTTTTTTTCTGTTTTGGAATTTATATAGGGAGCGTGTATTGGTTGATTCCGCGAATTTGCGTTAGTTTTTACATATTTAAGGAGTTGCTATGGGAAATTTGGTGGAAGTCAGTTGGTTTATGTTGAAAAGGGTGTAAAGCTGTGTGTGGACCCCAAGACATTTGGTTACTTCCTAACTCCTCCTTAACCCAAGCAGCATCTCTCCCTTTTTTCTTTCATTTTGGTTTTTCTGTTGGCTTTTTTT
>NW_017700762.1:0-2110 GCF_001879085.1 Nicotiana attenuata | reverse complement strand
GGTCTTATGTTCAAATGTGCCTCGAGGAGGTCTTATGTGATCGGACTCGAAAGCATACCGAAGAGTCGAACAAAATCTTTTAGGTTATGATGTGAATATGCATCAGATAGTCTTTGCTATTGCAGTAATAGTCAATACATCATACTGATCCGAGCGGATTAGGTCAGGTTAGTTGGGCACGGCTCGCTTTGGCCGTTTGACCCTTACATTTATTCTTATTGACCTTCGCCTCCTTCGGAGGGCGATTTAGTATACAATGATTTACCCTTGGATACCTTTATAGTAGCACGATGTTCTTGCTGCCTCGTTAAAAACCTTGCCGAAAAACCCGAGTTGGGACAAAAACGGTCGAAGGAAAAAAGAGTGCAGCTCGTGCTTTCAGTCTCTCCGATGTCCGAACTTATCTTAGCGACCGATCATCGACCTGCACGGGTTAGGATAGGACAAGTCTCTAAAAAATTTATGGAAGCGAAGAAGAAAGAAGACTTACCTTTAGCAGTAGTATCTCTTCAAGTGGCCTATATTCCAGTTATTGGGTAGTTCTTTCCCATCCATCGTTCCTAACTTGTACGAACCCTTTCCGGTTACCTTCAAAATGGTGTAAGGGCCTTCCCAGTTCGGTCCTAATTTCCCTTCGTTAGGGTCTCGAGTGTTGAGGGTGACCTTTCTTAGTACCAAGTCCCCTATATTGAAGTGTCGAAGACGAGCCCTTCGGTTATAATATCTCTCGATCTTTTGTTTCTGAGCTGCCATCCTAACTAGTGCGGCCTCTCTCCTTTCGTCTAAAAGATCCAAGCTGGTGAGCATTGCTTCTTGGTTGGTAACCTCGGTTGCATACCGGAATCTAGCGCTGGGTTCGCCCACCTCGACTGGGATCAAGGCCTCGGCTCCGTAAACCAAAGAGAAAGGAGTGGCACCGGTACTAGTCCTTTCGGTTGTCCGGTAGGCCCATAGGATTTCGGGCAGCATTTCTCTCCATTTTCCTTTTGCGTCTTGTAACGTTTTCTTTAGGTTCTGAACGATGGTCTTGTTGGTCGACTCAGCCTGCCCGTTTCCGGTGGGATGGTACGGGGTTGACAATACCCTCTTGATCTTGTTATCCTCGAAGAATTTTGATACCTTGCTCCCAACGAACTGTTTCCCATTGTCACATACTATTTCGGAAGGCATCCCGAACCGACACACGACGTGGTCCCAAAGGAAGTCGATTACTTCTTTCTCTCGAACCTTTTCGTAAGCCTGCGCTTCAACCCATTTGGAGAAGTAGTCAGTAACCAAAAGAATAAATTGAGCCTTACCTGGAGCTCGAGGAAGCGGGCCCACTATGTCCATTCCCCACTTCATGAAAGGCCATGGGGAGATGACCGAATGCAGCAGCTCAGCAGGCTGATGGATGAATGGCGCATGCCTTTGACACCTGTCGCATCTTCGTACAAATTCCCTTACGTCCTGTTCCATGTTGACCCAATAGTATCCAGCTCGAATTATTTTTCGGACCAACGCATCCGCGCCCGAATGGTTGCCACATGACCCTTCGTGGATTTCCCTCAATACGTACTCTGTGTCTCCGGGGCCAAGGCATATGGCGAGTGGTCCTCCGAAGGTTCTTTTATATAAGACTCCGTCCTCGGCCAAACAAAAACGGGCCGCTTTTGTTCTCAATGCCCTTGATTCTTTGGGGTCCTGTGGGAGTTTTCCTGTTTTTAGATAGTCCACATACCTGTTTCTCCAGTCCCAAGTAAGGCTAGTTGAGTTGACCTCGGCGTGCCCTTCTTCTACGACCGACCTCATTAGCTGTACCACCTTTTCGGACTCGAGCTCGTCGTCCTCGACTGTCGAGCCCAGATTGGCGAGGGCATCGGCCTCGCTGTTTTGATCTCGGGGTATGTGTTGGAGAGTCCATTCTTTGAATTTGTGCAGGGTGTTTTGGAGTTTGTCGACATACCGTTGCATCCGGCTCTCCCTGGCCTCGAACGTTTTGTTCGTCTGGTTTACCACAAGAAGAGAATCGCACTTGGCTTCGATCACTTCGGCACCGAGGCTCCTGGCTAATTCTAAACCTGCAATCATAGCCTCATACTCGGCTTCATTGTTAGTCAACCTCCTCGTC
>NW_017700761.1:0-2110 GCF_001879085.1 Nicotiana attenuata | reverse complement strand
ATGCACTATCCTGGTACATCAGCCAAGATCCTAAAAAGTGGTCAAATTGGGTAGGATTGGCCTCTGATTTCATGGACAGGTTCAGATTCAACACAAAAAATGCGCCGGATGTATTCTACATTCAGAATCTGAAGAAGAAGCCTACAGAAACTTTTCGCGAGTATGCTACTCGCTGGAGGTCGGAAGCTGCTAAGGTCAGACCTGCCTTAGAAGAGGAACAGATGAACAAATTCTTTGTCCGGGCCTAGGACCCGCAGTATTATGAACGGCTAATGTTGATTGAAAATCACAAGTTTTCCGACATCATCAAGCTGGGAGAACGCATTGAAGAAGGTATCAAAAGCGGCATGGTTACAAACTTCGAGGCCTTGCAAGCCACAAATAAAGCCTTGCAGTCTGGTGGTGTGTCTAAGAAGAGAGACGTGGGGGCCGTAATTGTTTCACAAAGGACCAAGTCTCCCCTCAAATACCAAACCTACCCTATGCCTCCACTCACATATCAGTCAGCTCCAAACTACCAAGCACCTTCCTACCAACCCCCAGCACCGTCTTACCAGTCACCTCCACCTCCCATATATCAGCCTACCTCGCCTATATATTCCCAATCCGCACATGTATACCAAGCCTAAAATGCCCAACCATCTCATTATCAATCACCCCCCACACGCCAAAACTTTCCTAGGCCCCGACCTAACTTTGATCGGAGGCCCCCAAAATAATACACAGCCATTGCCGAACCCATTGATCAGCTATATGAGAGACTCAAAACCGCCGGTTATGTCACCCCCATCCCTGCTTCAACCCCTGAGAACCCTTCTCAGTGGGTCAACCCAAACAAATCTTGTGCATACCATTCCGGCATGAAGGGACACACCATCGACGAATGCCGCTCCCTAAAAGACAAGATACAGTCCTTAATTGATAACAAGGTCATTGTAGCAAAGGAAGCCGCTCCAAATGTTCGCAACAACCCCTTGCCAGATCACAAGGGCGGGGGTGTTCACATGATTGAAATAGAGGATGATTGGGATCCCGAGGGATCCATTGGGTTGATCGCAGAAGGCGATGATGCAAAGAAGCCAACAATTACTCTTAACCCCATCATGGTCCAGATTCAACCATCCAAGGTCACTGAGGTAGACGTGTCTATCCCGCTCGAGTTTGAGGCAGCACCATCACCGACACCGTTTGAGGTTACAATTTTACCACCCAAGGAACATGTCCCATTTGAAGTAAAGGTAGCCGCACCAATTCTAGTGGCGATGACCACCGTCATTCCATACAAAAGCTATCCCTTGGGATTATACGGCCGAGGTTAGGAGGAAAGGCAAAGTCAGGTTCAAAGAGACTATTGCAGCCCAGGGTATGACAAGGACTGGAAGAGTCCATACCCCGGAGCACTTAGCTGAGTCAAGTAAGAAAGCTTCCAATCGGCTGCTCATTATTGAAACATGCCCAGATGACCTTTGGAGGAAGATACAGGCCAAGGAGTATTCAGTCATTGACCAGCTAAATAAAACACCAGCGCAGATATCTATCCTCTCTTTGTTGCAAAACTCCAAGACACACAAAAATGCTCTATTGAAGGTGTTGAGTGAGGAATACGTGCCGAGTAACATCACTGGTGGAGAAATGGCCAATATGGTGGGACAGGTGTTAGAAAGCCACAAAATCACTTTCTATGAGGACGAGCTGCCGCCTGAAGGGCTGGGTCATAACAAAGCATTGCATATCACCGTGCAATATGAAGACTACTTCATCACTAGGATCCTGATTGATGGGGGTTCCAGCCTTAATATATGCCCATTGATAACACTCAAAAAGCTGGGTAAAGGGCTGCACGAGATAAAAGAAGGAGCGATCAACGTGAAATCTTTTGACGGATCCCAAAGGTCCACCATCGGTGAAATTAGCCTGTGTCTTCAAATGGGACCAACTTGGTTTGAGGTTGACTTTCAAGTAATAGATGTGCCAGCATCCTACAACCTGTTGTTAGGACGCCCTTGGATTCATTCTGCGGGAGCTGTGGCTTCGACACTGCATCAAGCCGTGAAATTTGAATGGAATCACCAGGAAGTAATCATTCACGGTGATGGCAGCAATCCTATAT
>NW_017700760.1:0-2111 GCF_001879085.1 Nicotiana attenuata | reverse complement strand
CATAGTTTTGTCAATTGAAATTGTTTTCTCTTGCAATGTTTGATGTATTCAACTCGTTTTTGGCTAGATTGAGCCGAGCGTTGATGAATTGGTAAAGGAAAAGCTAAATTGAGTATTGAATTGGCCGGATTGAGGTAAGTATCTTGCATAACCTTGTGTGGGGGACTTCCCCTTAGGATTTGAGTCTTCTATGCTAATTGTAGTCCGTGCATGCGAGGTGACGAGTGCGTGCTCGAACTTATTTGCGGAAAATTTGCTCTAGGGTTCTTAGGTCCTTATGTGGAAAGTATCCTGTTATGATTGGGTTTCCTAGTTGCTTAAATTACCTCTATATGCTCCATATGGCGTTGTTAGCTTTCCTTTAATTCTCACGTGTTACATTGACCCTTAATTGTCTTAATTGAAGTGATTGCCTTCCTTATTGTTTTGATACTTCTTGATTTTGAGTTCCTCTATGACTTCGTGCGAATATGTTACATGTCCAATTGTTGTGGTTACCGGTGTAGTTATCACGTGCTTATTATGTCTTGTTGTTTTGTTGAGGTTATCGTGCTTCTTGGTTTTTCCGTGACCCTTATTATGTACTTGTTGATTCCCTTGCCGGGATGTTATTGCGTATGATATTATTTTCCTTGCCGGAATATTGTTGTTATACTGTTGTTCCCTTGCCGGGATTCTTTTATGATTGATGATGATTTGTAAATGGGAGCGGGTTGCACGCCTGCAACTAGATATGTGAAATGGGATCGGGTTGCACGCCTGCAACGAGATATGTGAAATGGGATCGGGTTGCACGCCTGTAACGAGATATGTGAAATGGGATCGGGTTGCACGCCTGCAACGAGATATATGAAATGGGATCGGGTTGCACGCCTGCAACGAGATATGTGAAATGGGATCGGGTTGCACGCCTGCAACGAGATATACGAAATGGGATCGGGTTACACGCCTGCAACGAGATATACGAAATGGGAGCGGGTTGCACGCCTGCAACGAGATATACGAAATGGGATCGGGTTGCACGCCTGCAACGAGATATGTGAAATGGGATCGGGTTGCACGCCTGCAACGAGATATGTAAAATGGGATCGGGTTGCACGCCTGCAACGAGATATGTGAAATGGGAGCGGGTTGCACGCCTGCAACAAGATATACGAAATGGGATCGGGTTGCACGCCTGCAACGAGATATATGAAATGGGAGCGGGTTGCACGCCTGTAACGAGATATATGAAATGGGAGCGGGTTCCACGCCTGCAACGAGATATATGAAAGGGAAGCGGGTTGCACGCATGCAACGAGATATGTAAAATGGGATCGGGTTGCACGCCTGCAAAAAGATATGAAATGAAAGTGAAATTCTGTGTTTGTTTTCCTTATCCTTGTTAGTAATTGGATTTTCGTGTCGTGCACTTTCTGTTTGCGATGTTTATTTGTTGTTACCAATTCGAGTGTTTTAACTGTTCAGATTCCTTTACCGCTATGATCCTTTGTGAAGGAACCCCATCATGTTTTCAATACTTTGCCGTATTTATATACATATTTTTCAATACTTCAAATTTCAATAATTGTTTCATCTTCAATTCATTTAGTTACTCAATTAAATTTCCTTAAACCGTCTGAGGTTGTATTTTACTTAAAAATGGAATTTCTACTAAGATAATTTATTAAATTTCTTGTTAAAGGTAATATTCCATTCGATGTTGTACTTTAATTGAAAATGGTACTTTCTTTATTTAAATAATTTCTAAAAATAACTTCATCTTTTCTTGCTGAGTTCCTAATTGGTTTAGAAGCTGTACTCCACTTAGGTTATGTAAATCAGGAAGGGTGTAGGATCATCAGATGGTACAAAAAACTATCAATGATCAAAGGGTAAACAAGCAACAACAAATTGGAAATGTGGAACAAAGCAACAAGGTTAATGTACAACATGAAGCAGAGACAAATAGACAGGAAGTTGAAGTAACAATACAGCAAGAAGGAGGCAAAACTATTGACTCAAATGAACAGGAGGAACCAATTAGTCCACATGCTGGTGCAAATGCAGATGTGGAAACAGCAAATGAAGTGAATATCAATATCACAGATCCAGGGGGAACAGAACAAAAA
>NW_017700759.1:0-2111 GCF_001879085.1 Nicotiana attenuata | reverse complement strand
AAAGAAAAATACGATAAAAGGGAATAAAGTTTGGGCCATTTAATCACGGATCCTCCCCCAGGCCCAATCATGTACAAACCCAGCCCAAATCACTACCCCAAACCGGCCTGCCCCCCCCCCCCTAGTGAAACGACGTCGTTTGGCTTAGTTTCAATCTCGGCCATTGATTCTTTTGATCCAACGATTGAGAACTGCCTAGGTTCCCAGTATATAATTGTCGGATCCCTGACCTACCCCCTCCCCCAAAGTCGTCTCTCTCACTCTCTATCACCAGAAGTGTAACGCCGCCCCTCCTCCGCCTGAAACCGCCGCCGGAAATCGCCTCACGGCGGCGGCCGGCGTCCAAATCATCCCAAATTTACACCACTAAATCCTCCTTCCCTCCTCTTTCCATATCTGCCATTGGTTTTCATCAAACACCTGTGACGACCCAATTCCCATACCCGGTCGTGATGGCGCCTCTCGTAAAGACAAGGCCAGCCAACTTACCCAAATCATTTATTTAACAGTTACTAAACATAAGTGAATACAATAATACAACTTAACAGCCATAATAATCAGTATTTTCAACCCCACATAACCCGACCGGGGTGTCACAAGTCACGAGCATCTAAGAAGTAGGAACACAACTACAGGGTCATATATATATAAAATGAAATCTGGAATCCAAAAGATGAAGTCCGGTGCCGCGAACGCTAGCGGTCACCTTGCTCAACTACATTAGTATTACCTTCAGTCCGCTAATCACCCGCTACCGGGTGAACAATACCTGCAACTGCACGCGAGGTGCAGGGAGTAAAGTGAGTACTTCCAACTCAGTGGTAATAAGAGTAAATAATAACTGAGAGGCAAGAAATCACGTAAGAGCACTCCATCATGCTATATAGGACAGTACAACCCTTTTTAGAAAACAGTAAGACCGTGAAAAATCCTTTAAAAAATATCTGGCTCAGTTTAAAAACCTCTTTTGAAAATATCCTTTTCCAACAGTCAAGCATATGAATGCGTTATCAAATAGTGCAAGTCCGCACATAAGTTAGCCCCTCGGGCACAGCACTATTAACAAATAACACCAGAGTATCTAGTACGCAGTGCAAGACAGCATGGATGCCAATGATATGAGGATGGCTGAAATGTCATGCCACGTAGTACAAACAGGAAACAATGCATGAATGGAATGCAATGCACATGACCGCTGCGGCGCACAGCCCGATCCATTTGGGTACCTGCGCTCACTGGGGGTGTGTACAGACTCCGGAGGGCTCCTACAACCCAAGCGCAATATCATCATAGCATCGCTGCGGCGTGCAGCCCGATCCATCCTCAGTCCAGAACATGCAAATGAGCCACTCGGGCAATGTCAAGTAATAGCTTTTAACTCAAAACATCAGAAAAATGCAATTTAAGTATTTAAACTTTAGCAATATGACTGCACATTTCAAAACAGGGTTTAACTCAGGACTGAAATCATTTAATATGCTAAGTGTCATGAAAACAGTGATAATAACTCCTACAGGGTTCAAATAACCGGCACGAAACCCAAAACATGGCAATCAGCCCAATTCAAGATAGCATCTAGCAGGTTTCAGTCAATTACGCAGTAAAATCCATAACCGGGACGGACCAAGTCACAATCCCCAACGGTGCTCTACCCCACGCTCATACCTGGCGTGCAAGTCAACACAATCCAGCACTATGATATGCAAATCCGGGGTTTGAAACTCTCAGGATATCATTTACAAGTATTACTCACCTCGAACCGGTGAAATCTCTGGCTCGCGACGCCTTTGCCCTTCAAATTGATCTCCACGTGCGTCAAATCTATTAAAATCACACAAACATCGATGAAGCTCGATTTCTAAAAGACGGGGTTTTAGCCATACATATCTGAAATTCGCCCCTTAAATGATACTACAATGATCCAATACAGTTATGTAACTTCAATCTACAATACAACATTCAATAGGGCCAATATTAGTAATAAATTTTATAACTTATGCCATTTAGGCATATTATCAAACAGCTTGTAGGCATAGATATTTACACCTCATAACTATAGTATTGGTTCCTCCAACTATCACCATTAACCAATAATTCATCTCATCATCATT
>NW_017700758.1:0-2111 GCF_001879085.1 Nicotiana attenuata | reverse complement strand
GTATTGCTCCGAGTGTCGCCTATGAAGGGCGTGATGAGATTTGGGAATAAGGGCAAGCTTAGCCCTAGGTTCATTGGTCCATTTGAGATTCTTGATCGAGTGGGAGAGGTGGCTTATAGGCTTGCATTGCCGCTGATCTTATCAGCCGTGCATCCAGTGTTTCATGTGTCCATGCTTCGGAAATATCACGGCGATCCATACCACATGTTAGATTTCAGCACTGTCCAGTTGGACAAGGACTTGTCTTACGAGGAGGAGCCAGTGGCTATTCTAGACCGGTAGGTTCGTCAGTTGAGGTCAAAGAGTTTTCCTTCTGTTCATGTTCAGTGGAGAGGTCAGCCTGCTGAGGCATCGACCTGGGAGTCCGAGTCCGATATGCGGAGCCGTTATCCCCATCTTTTTCCTGACTCAGGTACTTCCTTCTTATGTCCGTCCGAGGACGAACAATTGTTTTAGAGGTGGAGGATGTGATGACCCAAAATGTCATCACTTGTTTTAAATTAAATTCTAAGTTTCCGAGGCCTTGAAAACCTCATTTAGAGTCACCTCGATTTGTGTGCGCAGTCCGGGCGCGTAGCCGGAAATCTTAAATATGAAAATCTATGAAAAATGGTAAAATTTGGCCGAGTTAATTTAACTTCAGTCAATGTTTTGGGCAAACGGACCTGTACCCGTGATTTGACGGTCCCGGAGGGTCCGTAGGAAAATATGAGACTTGGGCGTATGCCCGGAATCAAATTCCGAGGTCCCGAGCCCGAGAAATAAATTTTTAAAGGAAATTATTTTCTGAAATTGTTTAAGGAAATTTGAAAAGAAATTTGATTAGAACATGTTAGTATCGGGAGCGTATTTTGGTTCCGCCCGGTACAGGTCTTATATATGATTTAAGATGTTTATGTAAAATTTGGTGAAAAAACGGACGTCGTTTGACGTGATTTGGACCTAAATTGCTAAATTCGATACTTGATGAAGTTTGAGAAAAGTTCTTGATTTTGAGGTTTAATTCGTTGTTATTGAGGTTATTTTGGCGATTTGATCGCATGGATAAGTTCGTATGATGTTGTTGAGTTAGTACCTATGTTTGGTTAGGAGCCCCGAGGGCTCGGGTGTGTTTCAGATGTGTTTCGGGAGGTTTTTGACTTAAGAAAAGTTGCAGGTTTTTGCTATTCAGTGCCCAGGGATTTTACCCTTCGCGTTCGCATGGTCCCTATCGCGAATGCGTAAGGCAAAGATCCCGGGTGCCCAATTTCTTCTTCACGAACGCGAAGGTTGAGACGCGAACCCGAAGCTGAGGGGGGGGAGGGGAGACCCTTCATGAACGCGTCCCTCCACTCGCGAACGCGTAAGGTTCTGGGGAGGGGTCACCAATTTGTTCATCGCGAACGCGGTCCTTAGCACGCGAATGCGAGGCTCGAGGAGTTCCTACTCCGCGAACGCGAGCCTTTGTCCGCGAACGCGAAGGCTTACCCAGCCTGACACATCGCGAACGCGAAGTGCCCGTCGCGAACGCGAAGGGCAATTTTGCCCAGCTATTTTAAAAGACCAGAAAACAGTAGCATTTCGGGATTCACTCAAAATTTCATAACTTCTTCATCTTAACTCCAAATTGGGAGATTTTTGAATGAGTATTTCACCACAAATTCATAGGTAGGTAATCTTAGACTCCTTTTCTTCAATTTTCATTAACACCCATTAGATTTCTAGGCTTAAATCATGTGAATAAGGGTAGAAAAATTAGGGATTTGGGTAGAGTTAGGACTTTTTGATTAATTGTGATTTATACCTCGTTTTGGGGTCAAATTCCGAAAATAATTATATATTTGGGCTCGTGGGTGAATGGGTAATCGAATTTTGGTTCGAACCTCGTGTTTTGACCAAGCAGGCCCGGGGTCGATTTTTGGATTTTTGGGAAGAATGGTTAGAAAGCTATAATTAAGCATTGGAATTGGATTGTTTAGCATTTATTGATGTTATTAAATCGATTATGCATAGATACGATTGTGTAGGAGCCAAATTTAAAAGGAAAGGCGGTATTTGAGGCTTGAGTTGGCCGTGGAAGTTTGAGGTAAGTGTTCGGTCTAACCTTAGCTTGAGGGATTTGGAGTTGATTC
>NW_017700757.1:0-2112 GCF_001879085.1 Nicotiana attenuata | reverse complement strand
ATTCTTCCTTTACTCATGAAGCAACCGCCCTATCTGTTGGACCCTGGCCTCCAAAGTTCGCTCATCCGCTTGGCTTTGTTCCCGGAGTTGTTGCAAGTCCCTTTCTAACTGCGCCAATGCCATGTAACAATGTTCTCTTTCGACTTTAAACTCTTTTGCCTGCTTGATCATGCGGTTTTATGTGGAAATAACCTTTTTCTTTAATCCTATGACCTCATTGTCATATTCTTCTTTTAACTGTTTAACCATGCGGGCCCGTTCTTCTGTATTTTTAGCCAATTGTTTCCGGACCCCAGCTAATTCCTTTTCTGCTTTGTTGTGGTCAAAACTGTAGTCGTTCACCTTTTGCCTTAGGTTTGCTATAAGCTTTGCATCTTTGGCACTTCTGACCGGATTATCGGCCTCTAACTTCATTTTCTGGATTTGGGCTCGCAAGGCATCATTCTCTTTGGCCAATTGTTTTTTCTCACCTTCATCAGCCGCGACTTGCAAGCTATTTTCAAATCGGAGGTTCTGGACCTGTTTTTCCAATGCTCCTATGCGGGCCCTATACTCATTTTTTTTTAGTTAACCAACCCCACTGTTCTCGTGCTGATTCAACAAATTCCTGGATGTGAAGTCGTTTGGCCGGTCTTCCGAATGCAACGTCCCTTCTGTACCAAGCCTGATAGTCAGGCGTCACTTCTCCTTTGGCTCGATCTCGAACACAAGTGTTTGCCGTCAAATATTGACATTCGCTCCAGACCTGGCGGACCATTGCTTCAGGAAACTGGCCATCAGGGCCAATTTCAACCACTTGCAAACTGAGATCATCATCCTTAGGTACAATCTGGCATCTCCCCAGCTGCCTCAACACTCGATACGGTGCGTAAGGCTGAATGCTTCTAAGCCCCATCAGAAGGAAATGTGGTCGGGCTGCCGGCATGTATACGATTTCATCAACGGGTAACCATCCCAGTGTCCACTCTATTTGGCTAGCAGTGAGGGACCGAAAATATGTTGTCCAACCTGTGACTCCTTCTGGCAATTCAACCCCTTTGATCCTCGTGTAAAACTCTTCTATGCATGTTTTTTCTGGAGACCCATAGCTCAAAAACTGAGGGCGATGACACAGATGCTCGATCATCCACATTTGTAACAATAGACTGCACGCTTTCGAAGAAAGCTTTCCCGGCCTTGCAAGCTGTAAGAGCACGGAAGATGTCAGCCAATATCATAGGTGCAAGTGTACTTTTGGCTTGAGTAATTAATGTGCTGACGACCCCAGCTATTTTTATGTCAATGTTCCCATCCTTCCTTGGAAATACTAAAAGCTCCAGGAAAGCTACCATAAAGGCAAAACGTCGATGCTCTTCCCACTTTTGGCGGTTTCCTTTGCTACATATCTTACTTTCTGGGTTGTTGAACCCCCAGATATGGCCATATCGATGATATATGAAGCTCAGAGTACAAAAGCCATTTGCCAGATCTGTGTTATGGACGGTTCTGACTATCTTCAAAGAGTCTAGAAATCTGTGCACGGCTACAACTCTGGGGACAACCAATATTTGTGCCTCAACGGAACCTCATCCTTTCCAATGTAGCCAGCTATTTCCTCTAATGTCGGGGTAAGCTCAAAGTCCAAAAAATGGAACACATTATGTGCTGGGTCCCAACATGTAACCAGTGCCCTAATAATAGCTCTCCGAGGCGCAATATCGAGCAAACCGGTAAGCCCTTTCAAATGTTTCTTGACTGCATCTTGCCCTTCTCCGCCTAAATCGTTCCACCACAGACGTTACTCCAAAGGGACTTTATGCATGATTGAAAATAATTCATTTTGAGTCGTGCTCATCCTGCACATTTATTAAGGTGATTTTAATCACTCCTTTTGACCTAAAAGAGAAAAATGGCACAATCCCTGTTCAAATTGCCAATTTAAACAAACAGCCGGTATTGCGGATACGGCCTTTCAGCACTTCGTAAAGAAGATTTTAAGGCTGTGCCTGCTAACCGTTTAGAAAATGACTCAGGGTGGCTGTTCTTGCAAAAACAGCCTTCCGGCGCCCTTTTGGGGACATTTGGCTTATTTTTGACAAGAATGGCGTCACCCGACTTATTCATGACGAAATT
>NW_017700756.1:0-2112 GCF_001879085.1 Nicotiana attenuata | reverse complement strand
TTCCTTCATGAATCAAGTAGTCCTCACACAACAAAAGAGAGTAGTTCCACACAATAAAATTTAAGAACACTTAGGAACTCAAGATAGAAAGAATTCACTCACTCTCAGAAATAACATTCATATGCCACAAAAGATGCACCATAAGCTTGCCCGTAGTGTACTACTCCACTAATCGAGCTCATTCAATCTTGGATCAATTAGGACTTTATTTGGTTGTAATGTAGGCTACGGGACGGGTAGGATACATTTAGATATAGGAGTGACTACACCTCCCTAAGCACTTTAATACATACATTTTAACATTTAAACCCCATACTTATGTCAAACCAAAACTCCACCTTCACATCAATTTATATTACCCCATACTTCTTTAAGCACACTTACGTCAAGAGCCACCACTTATCAAGAATTTTTTTTTAACAACAATCCAGCTATTTTTTTTTCAATTCAAGTGGCTTTTACTTTTTCAAAACAGTGCACCTTTCTCCTTATTTCATTAGTTCCACTCAAAAGCCAAACCAACCACCCCACACTTTAACTTTTACAAAGTTCATAAACAATTCAAGTGCTCATGAGAGGTTACAATGGTTCAAATAGATGGTTAATTCGAACAAATGGGTAAGGCTTGTAATGTGGTTGCCAAAGAAACAAGATTACATGCTCAAAGGGGTTAACTACGATACATAATAATTAGGCGGGTAAAATATACATATCTGGCTCAACAAAGAAATGCCTATATCACTTCCTAGACTGAATAAAACTACTATTTCGCTTTGCAAACACACGGGGCAAGTTCTAGGCATCAAATTCAATGCACAGAATATCACAAAATCTTACACACACATGGCACATAACTCACTCAGGATTGGATTCATCAAGACACCCTAGTCAGAGCAGTTAAGCAAATATGAGATCATACAATTTAAGGTACTTATACAAGAGTCAAAAACTGAGCCTAAGCGTCACATCCAAAGTACTCACTATTCTCAAGGCATAACAAAGTCAAGAGATATTGCTTCATTTCAAAACAAAACACAATGGCTCCTATTCCCCAAAAAAAAAACTAACTACACCCGGTTCAAATAAAATCCTTGGAAAAGAACCGCGGCACAAAGAAAAACCAAGGGGGAATTGCTACACTACCTAACAAAAGAAAATCTTTTTATTTTATTTTTTCTTTAGACTTAAATCCCTCAAGAAAATTGTCTAATAGATCCATCGTCGGGAAAAGTCCAATCTTTTTATAAAAAAAAATTATTAAACTAACACAACTAAAATAGAATAGAAAGTCACCCAGACGATCTCCTCACCCCACACTTAAAATTTTGCATTGTCCCCAATGCACACCATAACTAATAAAAAGGATAAAAGAGACTCCCTGGTAGGCCAAAGGCCGAAGCACTACAGCTCATGGGGTACTCAGCCTTCTCCCCAGCTTGGTCATTCGTGCGGGTACCTCACACTTAGTTCCAACCATTTGGTTTGCTGTTGCATTCTTCCAATACTTTTGCTTTCCATGCTCCTAGAAAATAAAAAATTGACACTACAAAAATAATACAATTAAAAAAATAAAAAAATAAATAAAAGAAAGCAATAAAGCTGGGTTGCCTCCCAACAAGCGCTTGATTTAACGTCGCGGCCCGACGTGAATCACTTTCTGCCCCCACTTTGAACTTATGAATCGGACCCCAAGTTTTGATTCTGCTCTATGATCATGCTCCTGGGATGGTGGAACGAATCTGACTGGCCCAATAAAATAATGTAGTATTCTGCACTTCTTGGCCTTTATATGAGGTGTGTAATCCCGACTTTCTGGCAAGAAGAATTCCAGAATGTAAGCACTTTGTTCCTCATTCCTTGACTCCTCACATGGCTCGGACGACTCTATTTCCATATCATCATCTAAACACAATGTGGAAAAATGCTTGGAGTGAGGACCCATGCGCTCAACTACATGAACATTGGGATTATCTACATTCTCAATACTAATGACAATAGAGTCAACTAAATATGTATCCTCAATATCCTTGGTTGACTCTAGTATCTTTCTACAACATCGACATCCTCAAAATCTAATGTGATTGATTGTTGGTGTTCTACTCTAGCCTCCTC
>NW_017700755.1:0-2113 GCF_001879085.1 Nicotiana attenuata | reverse complement strand
ACGGGTTTGAAGTCACAAGACAATATCCGGATTACAACCCTGAAACAACCCGGACAACATAAATGACAACAAAATAAACTACCAAAATTCCACACCGGCTGACCAAGAAATGGAGCGTCTCCCCAACTACCAAGCACGACATCTTAGCCACTGAGTTTCGCATCAATACTGCCAAGACCATTACCAACTTTAATCAACAAGTTCCCAAGAGGATTCGCATGCTCCCTGTCCACAAAATGTGCTTCATCATGTGCAGGCAAAGGATTCTGTGCAATGTTCTGAGTGGCACTGTCCTGGACTGCAATTATCCCTTCCTGAATTATTCTTTCTATCTCTCTTTTCAAATCCCGGCAACTTTCGACATCGTGCCCCCGGGCATTGGAATGGTATCCACACCTTTTAGAAGGGTCAAAGCTCCTTGCACGCTTGTCCACATGATTCGGAGGAATGGGTGCGATCAGGTCATATTGCTTTAGCTTCTCGAACAAGTCTGCATACGACTCTCCCAAGGGGGTGAATGTTTCCTGCTTCTGTGCCCTTTCTTGCCTGAAATTTTGGCTGGTCCGCAAACCTGCTCCTGGAGATTCTTGTAGGCTCTTGGGGATGGGTAAGTATTTTGTGGAGCCGTGAACCGGAAAAGTGGTATATGACTCTGGGAGTTATGTGGAGAGAAGTAGCATTGGGAAGGGTCGCCTGGCGTACAAGGATGTCCACGGGGACGATGTCGGGGCCGGGAGTGTTGATCAGGAAAACCCATCGAATCACCTTTTCTGCTTCCCCTTTCCCCACCCAAGCTTGCTGGGATATTCGAAATGTCTTTTGAGCAACTCATGAGCTTGCCCGACTTGATTCCCTCTTCTACTAGCCCCCCATTCTTAACACCTCATCGTGATCAACCTCGGAGGGATAATATGGGGCGTTATGAGCTTTGGGCGGATGTTCATTGTTGAGAACTGTGGATGTGACCGGAGGGCACTTTTGGGAAAAGATAGTTGGACGACGAGTGATGGAGTTACTGGGGTGGCTGGGAAAGTTGTGATAAGCGGGTAAGTATGGAGAGGGTGGGGAATCGCCTGGCGTCATGTCCGGAGTTTGGGTAAGGACAACGTCTAGGAGGTTGGGTGGTGGCGGGGCGTGGTGCCTTCCCAGTCATCCATGCCCGATACATGTCCACCACGTGTTGTCTCAGCATCTTTACCTCTTCTACCAACCCGTTGTCCTGTTCAACCAGTTGCTTTCGGGCACCGGTGTCAACCCACTCAGTTCTGTTGTTCTCTGCCATTGTCTTTTGCCTTTGTGTTGCAGGGAAAAGTTACTTTTTAAAACCACAAACCAACCACCTGTCTGAAATGATATGGCAAAATGAAACCATCACGTTAGCGTTAGGGCATTTAACACATTGGTACCCGCACATTTGGAGAATGAATGCACCTAGGCAGTTGACAGTTCCTTGGATTGCATGCATCATCCCGGCCTTTTCCTTACTTCCAATTGCTCACTTTTTTTTTTTCTTTTCACTCTTTCCTTTGTTTGTCTTGTTCCTATTCTCTCCCTGCCTCAAAATTGTTTTTCCGCTCTTTTCTTTCCTTTGTTCCCTTTTTATTTCTCTTATTTGCTTTTGTTTGTCTTCCTTTTCTTGTTTTGTTTTTTCTTTCCCTCTGTTGTTTTTCTTTCCTTTCTTGTTTTTCCTTTTCATTACGTTACGGTCGAATCCTATGGAGATTGCCTACGTATCACGACCCCGAATGAATCAGACCAAGCGTAGTTCTTGCAAATAAATGCAAAAAATAAAGAAACAATTTTTCGGGAATTTTCAAATTTTCATTAATAACAACTGCGATTACAAAGCTATTAGACTATTTGTTTTTCTTTTCTCGAAAAAAGAAAGTACAAAAACCAGACTCAAAAGCAGAAATACAGACTCGATTATCTAAGAATACATCAAAGCTTCAAATCCTGGGGCCCGCGGGGCATCACTCGGCATCGCCGCGGGCCTGCGCAAGACTGAGAAGGTTTCAATGTCAACTGTAGACTATTTAAAGAAAGCTGGCCATGTAATGACTTATTTGACTTAAAAAAAACGAAAGTGGCTATTTTCAAAATATTATTTTGA
>NW_017700754.1:0-2114 GCF_001879085.1 Nicotiana attenuata | reverse complement strand
TTGAAGGTTTGGAAAGTTCATAAGTTTGACAAGAGTTGACTTTTGATGGTATCGGGTTCGGATTGTGTTTTTGAGAATTTGAATAGCTTTGTTATGTCATTTGGGACTTGTGCGCAGAACTTGAGTTCATTTTGGGTTGATTTGATATGTTTCGGTGCGAGTTTTGGAAGTTGAAGGTTCAAAGTTCATTCAGGTTTGATTTGAGGTACAACTCGTTGTTTCGATGTTGTTATGCATGATTTGAGGCCTCGAGTAGGTCCGTGCTATGTTATGGGACTTGTTGGTATGTTCGGACGGGGTCCCGAGGGCTCGGGTGAGTTTCAGATAGGTTTGGATTGTATTACGCTCGTTTTTATTATGTTTCAATGTTGTTTCTTCAAGCATAAATGGTACCACATTAAGCAGTGAGCTCCAATTTCAGTTTTGAATGAAGCATTAGATCTGTATCGCAATTATGGAGCCATAGCAAAAAAGAATCATCAAATTTGGACATCATATGAGGAGTTTATGGTCATTTTACTAAGAATTGGGTTGCCAGATTTTTTAGATTAATTATTAATTGCCACCGACTTCGTATTTAAAAATCTGCACGTGTCCTCACCATTTATGAAACAATAGAGATACAAAGGCTCAAACTTCGAAATCAACAAATTCGCACGATAGGAATGAAAGAAGTGGAATTTTCCTAATAGTTTCATAGCCTCGCAAAGATAAGTACAGACGTCTCCGTACCGATCCGCAAGACTCTACTAAACTTTCTCGTGACTGGTAAAACCTATGAACCTAGAGCTCTGATACCAACTTGTCCTAGCGATTGAACCCTAGTGACTTTTTTGAAGCTTGAGCAGTCCAATAATGGCTTCTTTAGCCACTGGCCAGCTTCTTCTTGAGGCTAGTCAGTCGTTCCTACCATCCCAGAGTCCCAAACAATCAGTACAAACCCTAGTCCACCCACAAATTATTACAACCAAGTTCATTAAATGCCCCCATGCAAACCCTACCCTTACACACCCTACCCATTGTTCCAAGCAAAATAGTGGAGTATCTCCATGGTTAACCTGTGATTAAATAGAAGAAGGCAAAAGTGAAGCAGTCTATAATACAACAAAGATAAACACTAGCAATGCTTAGAAAATTCTCGTATGGTAAACCAGTGATCAATGAACTACGTAAGGCAATTCCAATACAATGTGAAGTAAAAGATGCGTGTTCTGTTGGTCTTATTAAAGACAAACATGTATTGATCAGGATGCCCTTGTTAGAAGATTATGTTCACTTGTTGTCGAAGCCAGCTTGTTATTTGAAAGCACAAGGGAAAATGTGGCAGATAAGGTGTACAAAGTGGAACCCTTGGTGGACTCATAATGAGGAAACTCCTATTGCAATAGCGTGGATTAGTTTTCCTGAGTTGGCTTCTAATTTCTTTGGTAAGGAATTTGTGTTTTCGTTGGTTAGTGCAGTAGGAAAACCATTGCACGTTGATTTAGCCACTCAAATGGTACTAGACCTAGTTGTGCTAAGGTTAAGGTAGAGGTGAATTTGTTAGCTAAATTTCCTCAAGGAATCAAAATTGTGGAGGAAGAGGATGATATTGGACCTGAGGAGTCAATTTGGATAAAAATCACATATTATTACATGCCAAAGTATTGTAAAACATGTAAGAAGCAAGGGCATAGTGAAGTAGATTGCTGGGTGATACATCTTGAGTTACATAAAAAAGTTGAAGAAGTTGTGGAGGATCAAAGTAGATGAAAGGAATTGGTAAGTACTGCAGCTAATGCTACCAAAGTACTTTCCAGTGGTAAGGTGCTTGGGAACCAATACCTAATCCAAATAAACAAGAGTGGATGCAACGGAGGCAAAACAAATATCAAAGAGACAAGAGGGGTCAAATTATTGAAGCTCCAAAGGATCAAGAAATGGAAAATTTGAAAGGAAAGAACAAAGAAGAAGCAGTGGTCATAAAAAAATTGATGCTCTTGAAGTTTAGGAAATTGAGCAACCAATGTTGAGGATTACTGATGGCAAAGGAAATAGTAATGATAAGGAAAGGAGATGATGCAGCAGCCAGCAGGAGAAGGAATCCCAGAAGGCCAAGTAGAAAATGCAGCTGG
>NW_017700753.1:0-2114 GCF_001879085.1 Nicotiana attenuata | reverse complement strand
TACTGTTCTGTGTGTTTACTTTATCTTATTTGCTTGCCTTTACCTGTTGTTTGTGCTACTTCATGTGATATCTACCGGATTGCCTGACATTATCTGTTAATTGAGTGTGGTGCCCGAGGGGCGGACTTCTGTGCTTATCTGCACTATTTGAATTGCATTCGTTTGCATACTGTTGAAAAAGTCATTTTCAAAAGAGGTTTTAAACTGAGCTAAGATATTTCTAAAGATTTCACAGCTTCACTATTTTTCTCAAAGGGTTTTACACTGCTCCTGTATAGCATGATGGTTTGCTTTACGTGATTTCTCACTGCTCAGTTGTTATTTACCCTTATTACTCACTGAGTTGGAGTACTCACTTTACTCCCTACACCTTGTGTGCAAATGCAGGTATCTATTCACCCGGTAGCGGGTTTTGGCTGATCAGAGGAAGAGTTATATGAGTTAAAGAGGTGACTGCCAGCGTTCGCAACACCATTTTCCTCTCTTTTGTTCGTTATTCCGGTCTTGTATTTTAGAGACCTTGTAGTGGATTTAGATTCTGATAGATGCTCGTGACTTGTGACACCCCGGTTTGGGCTGTGTTTGGGTTGTATTCCGCACTTAATAAAGAAATCCTTGTTTAGACTGTGATTATCTAATTATGCTAAAACTGTTTATTAATATTTATCTATTCTGAGAAGGCGAAATGGGTGGTTGGCTGGCCTTGTCTTAACGAGAGGCGCCATCACGACCGGATCGGGATTTGGGTCGTGACAAGTTGGTATCATAGCCTAGGCTACAACTACCGGATTGCCTGACAAGTAGGCCTAGCAGAGTATCGCGGATCGGTACGGAGACGTCTGTATTTATCCTCGAGAGACTGCAGAACCTTTAGGAAAACTTCACATTCTTTGAATTCTTATTGTGCGTCCTTGATTCAGCTTGAAATGTAACTCTTGAAATTTCCTTCCACGCGTTCGTATGCGCACATGAGCGCTCAGTATCAAATGTGCCTTGATGGCTTGTGATTCCCCGATCGAGGGGAGAGATGTGATTTCTGTGAGTTGATATTGGGGCCAGTCTGAAGGACTTGAGGCCGGATCTTTACCTATGGCTTGAGCACCGAGGTGCTGATTGTGTGAATAAGTGATTTGAACTTATATGTTCGGTAGTGTCCCTATTAGTGGAAGTGACGGCTGGGTAGCTATGTGAAGAGTGTATTAGTACTGCGAGATGTATCTATGAGACTTGGAAGTGACGAGGAAGGTCTGCTGGATGATAGATGAACTATTAAGTGTATGATTTCCATTGTGACTGGATGTGTAGCCCCGAGTTATGGGCGCGTGAAGAATCTTTTCATGTCTCCTAGTTGGGAGTGAAGTAAATTTCATGTTGCGGTATGAGTTCAGACTCAAGAAGACTAACTGGCTGTGTAATGTGTATGACGGTGGAAGGTATACGGAAATGTTATAGTGAGGCGAAGCAGGTGGGTTATCTCCTGCGGAGTGTTCTGAAATGGTGTGATCCTTATGTGTATGTTAGAAGATCTCATGTGTAATTGAAGGTTTGAAATTTCGGGTCGCTTAAGAGAGTGGGCTTAACTGTTGCGGGGATGAATGCGAGATTTGCAGAAGATCTACAGTACTGGATGATCTGTGTTTTCACAAACTTATAAATGATTTGAGTTCAATCTCACTATGGTATTGTGGCATCAATAGAGTAAAAGTGCTATGAGTTATTGAGCGTGTCTTGATCTTTGGCTTCGAGCCAAGTGGGGGAGTCTGCTGTGAGCAGTGGAATGCACGGTTAGGTGCTATGGTAGTTCCAGTTTGGGGCGTGCAAGTGAATTAGCTACGGCTAGAGAAAAGGAATATTTTGACAAAGGTTATATTATGCTTCATAAGGTATGAGAATCACGAAATGTCTAGAGTGTTGTTGGTAAAGAATGCTCGGCGCATAGAGCAGGAAGTTACTTGGTTGTACTGGGATGAGGATTTCATTTTTGCGGTATCGGAGTGCCAATGAGGCACGGGTGGTTCTGTTCGTTAGGTCAGGTAATTTGCAGTTTGAATAAGAGTGAATGACTTTCGAGAATGGTTCTAATGTGTTCAAGATTCTGCAGGAACAATCGGGTA
>NW_017700752.1:0-2114 GCF_001879085.1 Nicotiana attenuata | reverse complement strand
ACAGTTCCAACGAGCACGCGCAAGCCCGTAGCTCACCCATCCAATATATGTCCACTACAGCCCAGTTTCAGTCCAATTATACAATGTCAATACAAATCAAAAGAAGACCTAGACAAATACAAATCATCTATCATCTATTTCATTATGGCAGCTTGGACACATGGATTTCAGGAAGCCAATGTATGATGTATTTCATTTCAGCATTTCAACGTCAAAGCTACACCAATACATGGTTCAGATGTGTACCTGGAAGTGTAAAATAATAGAGAAAAGAGGAATGTCAGCAGCAGAAATGAGAGGCAGCAGCAATGCAGAATCAAACTCAAAGCCCAGGAGTGTTTTGAAAATCAAACGGGGTAGACAAAATAATCCCAGTAATACCGAAATACTTTAGACACCCAATTAGCTATCTCAAATCCACTTGAATTGACCCATAACAGTCTCAACGAACCAGAAATTATCCAAAGTCAAACAATCCAACTTGAAAATTGCTCTAGAATCAAATTAATGGACCTCTGAAACTCGAAACTAGAAGAATAGATCTCAACAATCAGAATTCAAACTAGCTCGAATTATCTGGTGGAATAGTAATGTATTTTTGGATTTTTCATCGATTATCTACTGTTTTTGGATTTTGCAAGCTTAAATTTTAAAAATCAGGCCTGAAATTCAAGAGGGAGCTTTTGGGGGAACTTTTG
This sequence comes from Nicotiana attenuata, assembly GCF_001879085.1. Taxonomy (NCBI): domain Eukaryota; kingdom Viridiplantae; phylum Streptophyta; class Magnoliopsida; order Solanales; family Solanaceae; genus Nicotiana; species Nicotiana attenuata. The sequence goes on along the minus strand of NW_017700752.1, from coordinate 1,416 downwards.
GAGGCTCCCAACTTGTGAATCAAGGCAAATGAATGCCTATTTATAGGTGAACTTAGGGTCGAATTTCAGATTTTCCTTTTACCCCTTAGTCCCTATTCTAATTCTATTTTTTACCCTTTATTTTCTGACTAGTTACACAAGTAACTACACCTATTCTATTGAAATCTATACTATTGTCCATCCTAGAAGGTTCTATACCCATTACAATTCCTATTCTACCCTTACTTTACTTCAATAATTACCAAACTTAATGAAACTACCCTTTTCCATGCCTAAACTACCCTTTGAATCCCCTGAAATTACTGACCAAGCAGACCTGAACCTCCAACCCTGATAATTGGTCAATAATTGACCATGGTTAGCAAAAATCTAGATTATTCACATTGACTCCACTCATTACCTAGGCTGGTCAGTGAACTAAGGATTAATGATAAATGAACTAGGTTAAAATCAAATTAAAAGTAACATCTATTGATCAAATAATTGAAATCAAGCATATGAATCAAAATTGAGTCAAGATTAATCCTAAAAACGAATAGAAGGCTAAACAAGGATGAAGCCTAACTAAACTAATCAGTAACGACTAGCCCGATACTAGTAGAGACAAACATTGATTCACACAAGATCACGAGAACAGAATCAATCCACATACAAGATTAAACTACAGAAAATCAAAAGCATGAGCAGAGAATCAACCATAAACGGAAAAAATTGAATAAAGAAGAAAGAACTTACTGACTCGGACTTTACCAAACACAATACATCAACTGAGCCAAGTCGAACCTTCAAAACCCCAGAAGAGGTTCAAACCTCTCCAACCCTAGATTTGAAATTGTATCAGTGTCTGTTGGATTTGGGGACAACGGTTTAGGGATTTGGGTAGAGGAGGGTGAGGGGAGTGTATGGTATTAATCTGGGACTGTTTGGAGAAATTAGGGTTTCGGGGCGGAACTTTGAATCAGAATTCAAGGAATTCGAGTGATATTTGAGGGAAAATAGACATGGATGTGGAGAGGAGAGGAGGAGAGGAGCATGAGGTGTGATTTTGGACCGGTTTGGGGTGACCGCCGTCGGACACGGCGGAGACGGTGATGGTAATTTTGAAGATTCGAGGAGTTGGGAAGGGCATTGAGGAAGACTGATCCCAGATTGGGAATGAGGAGATGGAGGAGGCGCTGTGGTGTGTTTTTGGAGGCGTTTGGTGACCGGCCGCCGCCGCAGGCGATTTCCGGCGGGCGGCAGGCAGCGGAGGGCGGTGGTGGATGGTGGGTATAAAGGCGGCTGGTCTTTTAGACGAATAAGGGGGTCTGAGGGGGGGGGGTCATGAGTTCGGACAGTTATATACATATAACTCCTCAGTTCGTGGCCGTTAGATTGAGATACATCGACGGACCAGATTAAAGAGAAAGGGAACGA
>NW_017700751.1:0-2114 GCF_001879085.1 Nicotiana attenuata | reverse complement strand
TCTGTCAACAGTCCTTTTTCGCTTCTGCGGTCCCGCTTCTGCGGCCAAATGACCGCTTATGCGGTTTTTCATTAATTACACAGCTTCCGCTTTTGCGATTCACTATCCGCTTTTGCGGATCTTCCAAGATCGCTTCTGCGGTTAAAAACGCGCTCCTGCGGACCCGCTGATGCGGAAAGGGTCCGCTTATGTAGAACTCTTCACTCAAGCACCAAAATCGCTTCTGCGCCCTTATACCCACTTCTGCGGAACCGCTTCTGCGGTCCATTTCCGCAGAAGCGGAAATACCAGATGACAGCAATTTGCAGACCTGCTACAACTTCAAAAACTCTCGTTTAACCATCCGAAATCACCCTGAGGCCCCCGGGACCTCAACCAAAAGCACCAACACATCCTATAACCTTATTCAAACTTGTTCCAATCCTCAAAACACGTCAAACAAATGCTAAAACCATTAAAATACATCGGATTCAAGCCTAGTTTTCAGCAAAACTTCCGAAACTCACATTCGATCAAAAACCCAACCAAACGACGTCCAAATGACCTGAAATTTTACCCGCACATCCAAAATCACCCAACGAAGCTACTGCAACTCTCGGAATTCCATTCCGACCCCCGGATCAAAATCTCACCTACCAACCGGAATTCGCCCAAAATTCATCATTCGCCAATTCAAGCCTAATTCTACACCGGACCTCCAAATTCAATTCCGACCACACTCCTACGTCACAAATCATCCCCCGAAGATAACCGAATCATCGGAATTCACATCCGAGCCCTCTAACTACATAGTCAACTTCCGGTTGACTTTTCCAAAACAAGCTTCCTTCTAAGAGGCTAAGTGCCTCATTTCCAACTAAAACCAATCCAATTCCATCCGATCACCTCAAATACCAATACTGAAATGCAGGGGAACATAATATGGGGACAACGGGGCGGTAACTCACGTGACGACGGGCCGGGTCGTCACATCCTCCCCAACTAAAACAAACGCTCATCCTCGAGCGGGTCAAGGAACATACCTGGAGTCTCAAACAAGTGAGGATATCTGCTCTGCATCTCCCGCTCGGTCTCCCAAGTAGCCTCCTCCACGGGCCGACCTCTCCACTGCACCTTCACTGACGCTATATCCTTAGACCTCAATCTCCGAACCTGTCGACCCAAAATAGCTACAAGCTCCACATCATAAGTCAAGTCATCATCCAACTGAACCGTGCTGAAGTCTAACACATGGGCCGGGTCTCCAACATACTTCCGGAGCATAGAAACATGAAATACCGGGTGGACTCCCGACAAGCTGGGTGGCAAAGCAAGCATGTAGGCCACCTCCCCAACTCTCCTAAGTGTCTCAAAAGGACCAATGAACCGTGGACTCAACTTTCCTTTCTTTCCAAATCTCATAACGCCCTTCATAGGCGAAACCTTCAACAAAACTTTCTCGCCCACCATGTAAGATACATCTCGAACCTTCCTGTCCGCATAACTCTTCTGATGCGACTGAGTTGTACGAAGTCTCTCCTGGATCACTTTCACCTTATCTAAGGCATCCTGGACCAACTCTGTCCCCAATAGTCTAGCCTCGCCGGGCTCAAACCAACCAACCGGAGATCTACACCGTCTCCCATATAAGGCCTCATACGGCGCCATCTGAATACTGGACTGATAGTTGTTGTTGTAAGCAAACTCCGCAAGTGGCAAGAACTCAGCCCAAGAACCTTCAAAATCAATAACACAGGCACGCAACATGTCCTCCAATATCTGAATGGTACGCTCGGACTGCCCGTCCGTTTGAGGATGAAATGCTGTGCTTAACTCTAGCAATAACTTCAGCATGCATTAGCATGAAGTTTTAGCTTCAACGTGAAACAACTTCATGTTGCATTAGCATGAAGTTTTAGCTTCAACGTGAAACAACTTCATGCTTCAACGTGAAACAATTTTTTTCTATATTCTTCACGCATTAAATTTGAAGTTTTGAAAAGATTTTGAAGATCTATAAGTGAAAACTTCATGCTATATCCGTCAAACAACTGTATGGAAGTGATATTATGAAGATGAATCTGGTTCAAGTTTTTGATTTTTGATAAAGCTGCTGAGAGGAGAGGATGAGTATC
>NW_017700750.1:0-2114 GCF_001879085.1 Nicotiana attenuata | reverse complement strand
ACTAGACTGTAACGCTTAGTCTTATTGGTTGAATTTCACTAAAGTGCCTTAATTTGTATGTTTGTCACTGACTTGAATGCTCATAATGGAGTGTCTCGATGAGTTGATCTGGAATGAATCATATGCCATGTGTGGTGAGGTTTTTGTGTAGTCCATGTGTTGTACTTGTGTCTAGAACTTTCCCGGTATGTGAGTCGAAGCGAAATTTTAGGTGTTGCTCGGTTTGAAAAATGATTTTAGGCTTTCTTTGATCTTTTTGAGCTTAATTGCTTACCTCAAATAAAATCTATGCCTAGTTAAACCTTTTGAGCCTATAGACTTTTATTTGGCACCCACATTACAAGCCTATACCCTCTTTATTCTTAATTGACATTGTTTTGATCCCTTTTCCTCTTAAAGCACTTTAATTGCAAAATGAGCGCTAAAAGAAGTAAAACGGGACTAAGAGTGGGGTGGCTTTGGAGTGGAACCAGTGAAGTAGAGAAAGGTGCAATTGTTTTTTTTTTTGTAAAAGAATATGCCACTAGTGGAAATTGAAAAAAAAATATGGTTGAATAAATATCTTATTTTTGCTAGTGGAGTATACATTAAGCTGATGCTTAAAAGAAGAGGGAAAACTATTGGGAGTGATTTTATTTGTGAAATTGAAGTTGGGATTAAAGAATTTGCGCTTAAGTTATCATGTGATGTGTTAAAGTGCTTAGGAGGGTTAGTCACTATTCCTAAATACATCCTACCTGTCCCTTAGCCCACATTACAACCATGAAAAAGTCCTAATTGATTTTAGATCGAGCGAGCCTACATTAGAAGAGATTTACATTAAGGGCAAGCTTATGGTACCAATTACATGCAAGGGACTTCTTTCGTGGGGGCGAGCGATTTTCTTTGATATATGTGAACATGAGATTCGAATGTATGAATTGATTTTATTCTCTTTGCTGTGATTGTGAGGGCATGTGATTCGTGAAGGAAAAGCAAGTCTTGACTTTTGTGTAGAGTACTTTGAGGAAGTGTGAATATTGCTTGGCACTTGAGAGTCGACTTTTGAGGCTGAGATTGTTCACTACTAGGCGTAGCATATGTGAATTGTTCTGGGTGTAAGACGTTAGGGGAAATTGTTGAGTGGAACCTCTAGAGAGTATAGTTTGATTGCTCGAGGACGAGCAATGAATTGTGGGGTGTTGATAATAGGCTAGATCTAGGTAATTTGGCGATTGTTTATGCTCCCGCTTGATTATATTCCAATGTCATAATATGGTTAAATGGTGAAAAATGGGCACTAATTGTGAATTTTACACATTGCAGGATGAGGAGCCTATGTGATACCTCAAAGTTGTGATTGGAGCTAATTTGGAGCAATAAATATTCCTCGGAGCTGAGTGTGTGCGAAGACTAGACAAAAAAAATCGTGGAAACAAAGATCCAGTCTAGCGCGAGCAGTAGCGCGATCGCGCTAGTCCAGATGCGGGAGGCAGAATGTCAGTAGACTAGCGCGAGCATTAGCGCGTTCGCGCTAATCCCAGTTCCGGAAAAGACTTGTTAGGGGCAAAATTGGAAATCTGGAGGAAATTTCACTTAACCTATATAAAGTCAAGCTCGCCCAAGGATTAGATATCAAGGTTTTCATAGTTTAGTACAAGAAAAAGAGAGGCAAGAGGCAAGGAGGAGATTCCAACATCAAGTTCTTCTTTTCTTCCTTTTGTTTTTACAATTTGAATGATATTGAATATTATTGAGATGAACAAAACTATGGGTGGCTAAAACCTATTGTTCTAGGGTCATGGGTGAAACATGAACGTTGTTGTTCAGAGTTTAATTCAACGAAGTTTATTTTATCACAATGGGTTGTTTATTTAATTCTGTTCTCAATTATTTTGCTGAGTAGCTAACAGTGAAATACTATATACGAACCTATAGCTGAACTCGAAAGTGGGAACTCTAGATTGCATATAGAATTAAATAGAGCAAGTTCTTGAACTTGGGCATCAGGGAACGGATTCGCAATTAGGATAGACATATACCTAATAGCCTTGCTTGGTTGAAATACAGGAACTATAAACGCATTCTTGTTAATCTTAATTCCATAGACATATAGGCATTAAGTTAATTTGAAT
>NW_017700749.1:0-2115 GCF_001879085.1 Nicotiana attenuata | reverse complement strand
CATAGTTATGGGAGAATAAACTAAACTTGAATTCATCATAAAATCAAAAGAAAAGAAGAAAGATGTTTAGAGTACTTTCTCACAATTGTTCTCCTTGCTAAGAAACCTAAAAAATCAATACATGCCTCTCTTGGGCGAAGTCTAGTGTTTAAAATAGGGTTTAGGTCTAAAAATCCCGTGTTTTACACTTTGGTCCCCGAAGTTTCTGTGTCCACCGCGGTTCTACCGCGATCGCGGTAGAACCGCGGTAAAATACCCTCGCGGATCTTCAATTATTCAGAGACTACCTTCCACCGCGGTTTCACCGCGGTCGCGGTGGAACCGCGGTGGACCCTGTACCCGGGCAATTTGGCCTGTTTTGAATGGGTCACTTGGGAAATGCAACAATTAGCCTTTTTTTTCATCAATAGTTGACTCCAAACTGCTCCTTAGCCTTCCTTACACCTATATCACCTGCAAATCATGAAAAGTACCAATAAGAGCATTTTGTTGTCATTTTTCCACATTAAAGTTCACAAGAAGGTGGTTATACGGTGCGTGATTATAGTCAAATTCACCTATTATCAACACCCCACACTTAAACCTTTGCTCGTCCACGAGCAAACTAAACCACACTCCTATACCTAACTGTGCAATATATTACCCCAATTTATGTCACACCTGATAGCATCAAAGACCGACCATAAGCAGTACACAATCATAACTCAAATGCAGACTCTCATGCCATGACACACTTGCACTCACCCTACTTACTCTAAGTGAAATGAGGATTCACTTTTTCTTCCTGAGTCACATGCCCTCACATAAACACGATTTGAGAGTAGTTCCACACACATGAAATTCAACAACAAGGAACCATATATAGAAAGAATTCGCTCACTCTCAGCAAAGAGCATTCACATGCCACACAGATACACCATAAGCTTGCCCCTAGTGTAATACTCCACTAATCGAGTCATTCAGTCAAAGATCAAGAGGTCTTTATAGGTTGTAATGTAAGCTGAGGGACGGGTAGGATATATTTGGATATAGTGACTAACCTCCCTAAGCACTTTTAATACACACTTCCTTTTATATTGCTTTCATGATCAACCACTTGTTTCTCCACATTTTGTTTTACTTGCGTCACCCCATTTCCCGTTTGGTGCAACTGGCTACTTTTCCTTTTATACACTACTTCCTTTTTTTTTTTTCAGTATTTATTATAACTGCCAGTTCACTACTCAGACCTTCATTCTTGATTTTCCCCTTTTCTCTTTTTTTTTTTTTCTTTTTCTTTTCTCCCCACCCCACACTTTGACTTTTGTATATACTTTAGTGCTTCAAGTGCTTCTAGGAGGGAAGAATTCAATTAGCGTATTTAAACACCACAATTTAGATCATTATATGGTTATCAAAGAAAAGGTTTCAGGCTCAAAGGGGTTAACAATGGTAATATGCACAGGTGGATTTTCAAGCATAAAGGGTTAAACAAAGAAATGCCTCAATCATCTCTAAAACTAAACGACTTCTATTTCGCTTTGCAAACACACAGGGCAAGTTCTAGGTATCATACGCAAACATTAGATGCAAGTAACATCTCACACACACTTAGCATGTAACTCATTCCGAATCAGTTCATCAACACAATCATACGAGTGTTCAGGCAAGACAAGATGTGCAAAATTAAGGCATATATTATGAGTCTACAAACAAGCTTAGATGTCACACACTCAAGTTCTTTTCTATGCAAGCGTACACATTTGAGGTTACATTCTGACCTTCACCCATTTATTCTTAAACTTCAAAAAGAAAAATCTACCTAACCCGGTTCAAGAAAAACCCTTGGAAAAGAACCGTGGTCAAAAGAAAAACCAAGGGGGAGGTACTACACTACCTAAAAGAAGAAAATAAAAAATAAAAATAAAAATCCTACATGGACTACTTCCCTCAAGAGTACTGTCCAAGTGGTCCGTCCTCAGGAAGAGTCCTCTACTATTTTTTTTTTTTTTTTTTTTTTTTTTTTTTAGATTCGACTATGACCCTCAAGAGACCTGTCGACAAGTGTCCGTCGTTGGGCCAAGTCAGTTACTTCTAATGTGAGTACAGTCAATTATACAACAACATCACTCTAAT
>NW_017700748.1:0-2115 GCF_001879085.1 Nicotiana attenuata | reverse complement strand
CTTATGAGTTAGAGGGCTCGGATATGAATTCCGATGGTTCGGTTAGCTCCGGGAGATGATTTGTGACTTAGGAGTGTGATCGGAAGTGGTTTTGGAGGTCCGGTGTAGAATTAGGCTTGAATTGGCGAAGTTAGTATTTTGGCGAATTCCGGTTGATAGGCAAGATTTTGATATAGGGGTCGGAATGGAATTCCGAGAGTTGCTGTAGCTTCGATATGTGATTTTTGATGTGCGTGCAAAATTTCAGGTCATTCGGACGTCGTTTGGTTGGATTTTTGATCGAATGCGTGTTTCGGAAGTTTTTGAAAGAACTTAGGCTTGAATTTGATGTAATTTGATGCTTTTAGTGTTAAACGTGGTGATTTGATGATTGGAGCAAGTTCGAATAAGGTATTGGATCATGTTTGTGTTTTTGGTTGAGGTCCCGGGGGCCTCGGGTGAGTTTCGGATGGTCAATCGGACCAATTTTGGCACTTGGGAGTTGCAGGTTTTCAGTCATTTTGTTGCAGAGAATTTAGTCATTGCGATCGCGGGGGTGTTGTCGCGATCGCATAGAAGGAGTTTGTGAGGCAGCAATTTTTGTTCTGTGCGTTCGCACTAACAGGAACGCGATCGCATAAGAGAAAGTGAGGACCCAGCTGAGTTGCCCTATGCGATCGCATAAGGTGGTCTGCGATCGCATAGATATGGCCAGTCGTTCATTGCGTTGCATGGGTTATGGTGCGTTCGCATAGTGCATTTTTCAGGTTGTGCAATTTTGTTCATTGCGATCGCAAGGCTTGGGCCGCGATCGCATAGAAGGAAAGTACTGTAGCGGACAGAAGGGTTTTAAATATTTCATCCGCGAGTTTTAGTCATTTTTTCCCACCATTGTTGAGTATTTTGAGAGCTCTTTGGGACAAATTGAAGAGGGATTCAAGGAGGATTGATTGGAGGTAAGTTCCTTGGCCTAAATATACGAGATTATGATAGATTTAACATGGAAATTGGTTGAAATTCTTCAAAAAGGGGTAAAGCTAGGGCTTGAGTTTTTGAAATTTCAAATTGGGATTTGATAGGTCATTTGAGCTCGGATTTGGAAGTTCTTGGTATGTATGGACTCGTGGCGAGACGAGGAATTCGGTAATGTGAGTTTTATAATTTTTCGGGAAGCGGGCCCGGGGCTCGGGTTTTGCTAGTTTCGAGATTCTTGCTAATTTTTGATTGTTTTCGATTGGGTATTGTTCCCTTAGCATATTGTGACGTATTCGCTCTGATTTTGGTTAGATTCGACGCGCGTGGAGGCCGATTTGAGGGGCAAAGGCGTCGCGAGCTAGGGATTTCGACGGTTCGAGGTGAGTAATACTTGTAAATGATATCCTGAGGGTTTGAAACCCCGGATTTGCACATCATAGTGCTGTATTGTGGTGACTTGCACCAGGTATGAGCGTGGGGTAGAGCACCGTTGGGGATTGTGACTTGGTCTGTCCCGGTTGTTGATTTTACTGCGTAATTGACTGAAACCTACTTGATGCTATCGTGATTTGGGTTGATTGCCATGTTTTGGGCTTCGTGCCGATTATTTGAATCCTTTAGGGATTATTATCACTGTTTTCATGACACTTAGCATATTAAATGATTTCAGTCCTGAGTTAAACCCTGTTTTGAAATGTGCAGTCATATTGCTAAAGTTTAAAGACTTAAATTGCATTTTTTTGATGTTTTGAGTTAAAAGCTATTACTTGACATTGCCCGAGTGGCTCATTTGCATGTTCTGGACTGAGGATGGATCGGGCTGCACGCTGCAGCGATGCTATGATGATATTGCGCTTGGGCTGTAGGAGCCCCTCCGGAGTTTGAACCCCCACAGTGAGCGCGGGTACCCAAATGGATCGGGCTGCGCGCCGCAGCGGTCATATGCATTGCATTGCATTCATGCATTGGTTCCTGTTTGTAATACGTGTCATGACATTCAGCACTCTCATTTCATTGGCATTCATGGTACATCTTGCACTGTTTACCAAACGCCCTGGTGTTAATTGTTAGTGGAGTGTTGTGCCCGAGGGGCTGACTTATGTGCGGACTTGCATTATCTGAATACGCATTCATTTGCTTGACTGTGTAAAAGGATATTTT
>NW_017700747.1:0-2115 GCF_001879085.1 Nicotiana attenuata | reverse complement strand
CCAATTGCCTCACGTTCAAAATGACGTCGTTTTGACGTCGTTTAATCACGACCGCCTATTTCCCCAAATCCAATGGCCACGATTAACTCTCAAAATGGAATAAAACTGTCTGAATTATACACAAAAAATAAAAACATAATTCCTCTTCCTCGTACCAACCCGTCCCCTGTAACGCCGGTGCCGGCCACCCTCCTCTGCCCTAGCCCCACCGTCCCTCCGCCGTCCGCCGCCGGCCGGAAATCGCCGCCGCCAGCGGCGAAGCTCCGATGACCACCAAAATTACACCCTGGAACCACTGTCTCCTCCTCTTTCCAAATCCCCAAATATCATCCCTCAATTCCTAGCCAAACCTCTCGAATATTGGATCGAATTTTCCGGCCATGACACAACCTTGTCCAAACCATCCCAAACTCACACCATAGAACCACCTTAACTTCCCCTACCCAACCCCCATAGTCACTTGTCTCGAACATGGCCGGAATTGCTCAAATATCCGATCGAAAATCCGGTCAGAACCCTAAATTCTCCAAACCCCACCAAATTAATACCACGTGACCTCTTCACTTCCCTCATGAGGAATTTGTCATCATTAGCATTCAGATCTCACCAGAAATAGTCGAATTTTGAATCTGAAGAGCTATGCGACTTTGGGAGTTGTACAGATGAGTCCTCTTCCTTTTGTGTTTGATTTTTTGCGCTGTTAAGATTAGGTTAGTTTACAATTAATATGTTAGGTTTTAGATTAGGTCTGTAGTTACTGTTTCTGAAATTGGATAACTGTTAATTGTATAGCTTAGTTCTCTTCACCTGTCAAACGTTTTGTTTCGTTTTGATCCTCCATCTGGTTTAATTCTGTTTTGTAATCTCCATTTATTTTGATTAGGGAATGCATGTTTAGGACTTAGTTTAATTTTGTTGGAGTCACTCGACATGTTCAGTCGAATTAGTATAGTTTGACATAGGGACTAGCATTTCTGCCTCTGTTTAGTGTAGTTAACAGTCGTTGCTGATTTGATAATCCAATAATTTGACTATTAGCCTATTTTCTTTTGATCAGTTTCAATCAATCTTGTGTGTATTGTTTGTTTCAGTTTAATATGTTTAATCAGTGATTGTTATACTTCAGTGTAATGCCCGGTTCAATTAGTTGTTAATTAGATGAATTTGGCCATAGCAAATGGATTCAATTAGGGTAGAAAGAGGACTAAAGTCTTTGGGTTTGGGTAGTAATTTCAGGGGATTTCAAGGGGTAGTATAGGCATGGAAAAGGGTAGTTTCACTAAGCTTGCTGTGTTGATTGAGTTAATACGGGATTTCAACTTCTTCCTGGGCTGCTGTTGCAAACTGCCACTGCTACTGATCTTTTCCTTTTCTTATTTGCCATTACCAGGTACACATTTGAATCTGCCCTGCTGTAACATTAAGCTTGAAATGGAATACAAATGTTCATCTGTTTGATCTTGAAGTGTGCTGTTTGGACTGTGGTGTATTGATAGTTAAATAGGCGTATTGAAGTGTTGAATCAATTTTGTAGTATGTGTGTAAATACTGGACTGTTAACTGGACTGTATAACTGGACCATTCGTATGGACTGTCTCGAACTGATATGGACTGTTATATATTGATAGTTCAATAGTAGATTAATTCTGATTTGGGTGTGATGGTGTAATTAGAACTGTGTGAGACCAACAGGCTTGAATTGATTGTTCAGTGATAGTGAGGTAAATGTTAATATCCTGTTAATTAGATTTCGTTCTATAAAAGGGAAGCATGATTGTAAAAACGATTTAGGTCATAAGCCTCTCCTGTACTTGATGAACTTCTTCTGTGATTAATAAGTTGTCCAGGAAGTTAATAGTCTTCAATTGATTTAAGTCTAGTTAGAAATTAAACTATTAGCATAAATTAAATCCAAAACAGATTATGAGTTGATATTAGCACAGGGGCAGAGTCCAGTATCGAACATGCTGCTTCGTTTAGTCTTTCTCTAATGGTTTAATTCAATTTCAAATACATTGGTTAATTAGTTCAATCTGCCTGGGTAATCAAGTTAATAAGTCACAATTGTCATGGAGAAATGTCGAGCTTGTTCTACACAGGTTGAAGATAAAATAA
>NW_017700746.1:0-2116 GCF_001879085.1 Nicotiana attenuata | reverse complement strand
CATTGATATACTAACTGAAAATACAGAAGTAGGCGATGTGACCATCTTCTATTTTTGGGTATAAGATGCTTCTATAACTCTTCTTCAATACAATGTAAAATGAACTGCACACAGAATTAAAATATATATGGACATCCTAGAAGAGAGTGTGATTCTGCTGGTAGTGTATAGTTGTTAGTTTCTCTTATTGGGATACTAGAAGCAACAAATGAGGACGCTTTATTTTATGCATCCTCCACATCTTCTTTTTGACTGATGTTACAACAACTTTGACCTTTGTAAGCACTTCCATGTTTTCATGTCCCAACAAATTTAGCTGGAGCTTAAAGTAAATCCTTGAAGCTCAACCTAGGACTTGAAAACAGTTGATAAGACTATTGCGCTTAAAGGGCATCCCACGTTCACGCAGGGTCCAAAGAAGGGCCACACCTAAGGGGTGTGATGCAGATAGTCCACCCTAATACAAGCATTAGTGACTGCTTCCACGGGTTGAACCCGTGACCTAGCGCTTTCCAGGGAGGTTATTGAATACTCTGACATGGTCTCACTAGCTATTTCTTTGGAGTTTGGAGCGCCACTGCTCTTTTTCTTGTACCTCTTAGAAAGCATTTATGCAAGTAGAAGTATGTTAATCAGCCCAAGAATAGCATAAGACAAGATAGATAAGAAATAAGATATTTCTGGTAAAGATTAATTCGCAACAGTCCAAACAAAATAGATTAATTCAAGAGGAGCTGTGCTCTTCGAAACTAGTTCATATTTCTGGTAAAGATTCTGCAGAGACGAGGAATTTATGGCATGACTCGACCGTGAAGCTACTGATGATTGTCGCACCCTACTTTAAACACGGGTTTAAGATAAAGCGTGACCAGTGGCGAAGCCAGGAAATTTAATAAGGGTGTTCGAAATTTGTACACCCTTTTACCAGTAGGGTATGCAAGGGTGTTCAAAGTGTATTTTTTAATCAATAACAAGTAATATTTTACCTTGTACGTAGTATAATTTTTCGCCGAAGAATGTTCAGTTGACCACCCTTGGGCCAACATAGCTTCGCCCCCGAGCGTGACTTTGCCAGCATACCTATATTATTACTAATTTGCGTGCTTAACCCCATAAGTCTGTGAAGCCAAAAATCCTAGGTAAGGGTTCAAATTAAATTGAATGGAAGGTCTAAGACACCCCATAAAATCCACATGAAAGCGGTTCCCTTTCGAACTCCAACTAAATTGGACTTTATGATTTAAATAAAGTATGATGTTTTATGTGAGTTTCCATGCATATAACTCAAATAAAGAGAAAATAAACTGCATTATTCACTGTGATTTAAAGCAGTGTGCGTTATCCGGGGTGATAAAAAAGAACCACACCCTGTTGACAGCGTTCAGTCGTGTTGCGTCTCGACTCTCGAGTCTACAAGCCTCATGTTGAGGAAGAAAGATGAGTTTCAATTTGCCATGGAAGCGAAGGAAGCATTTCATGAAATCAAGGATGAGCCCTATTTGCCTTTCGCCCATAGATTTTTTACTATTCAACTTCATCAAAAAAAACTGGAGTTAGGCCAACTTTAGGCAAATCTACAGTAAATAAAGATGGCAAGTGACAAATAAATAGATCTGTACAGTTAGTAATTAACTAATTCTTGGTCTCCTAAAGGACACAGGCTATGGAATGTTGAAATACGAGTTGCTTTTTAAATCTTGTAAACTAGATGCAATGTCCTATATTTTCAGTCAAGCATCAGTTTTAAAAAGTAATTAAATACCTAGATGCAAATTCCTAGAGGATAAGAAAAGGCAAGGCAAGCAGGCAAGAAGTAACAAATGAGCAGATAAGCAAATATGAAAATATAAGTGACCAGAACTAACAGCGCCTAAAAAGACTTTACTATAAATTAGAGTGCGAGGTACTTCAACAGGGATGTTTGAGTTCTCCTCCATGGTAACAAGCTTAAAGTCCTCAAGAAGCATTCAGTTTAGCGTTGAAGCATACCAGTCATGAAAGACAAGAGAGAAAGAAAGAAAAGAATCAAAGACAAAGATTAAAGTATAATAGGAGAAGAGCATGCTTAGAATAGTACACCTGCTGGGAAGCCGAAAGTGGTCTCACTCTAACAACT
>NW_017700745.1:0-2116 GCF_001879085.1 Nicotiana attenuata | reverse complement strand
CCACCCCCCCCCCCCCCACTCCCACCACTCAAATTGAATCTACTTTCACAGTGGATCATATTATTTCTCATGCGACATGGGACCTTATTCCGCTATCTTTTGATTTCCCCCTACACATTTCGCGACTCATTCATAATACTTATTTTAATCCTTCTTTTCCACGAACTGATACTTTCTGCTGGAACCTTACTTCCACCGGCCTATTCTCCACTAAATTTACTTATCATCTTTACCTTCGCTCATGTTCTTCCACCTCTCCTGAATATCCTGGCATCCAATGGATATGACACCTACATATCCCAAATTAAATCAAAACCTTTCTTTGGCTACTTCTGCTTAATAAATAACCTACTACCTCTTATCTTGCTTCTCTCAATATGTAACGACCCGACTTGTCGTTTTAAGTATTTATATTCCGTTCAACTATTTAAAGTCTTGAGTAGCTTCACATGATATATTATGACTAGTGTGTATTTTCGGCTTTGGTTTTCACGTGTTTCGGGATTAGTTCGAAATAATAAATTTCATGTTGGAAGCCTTTAGTTGTAAAAGTTGACCAAGTTTAAATTTTTGTATTTGACCTCGGACCGGAGTTTTAATGATTCTGTTAGGTCCGGATGGTAATTTTGGACTCGGGCATATGCCCGAAATTTAATTTGGATATTTCTAGAATATTTTGATGTCGTTTTTCAAGCATAAGTGGTATCACATTAAGCAAATGAGCTCCAAATTCAGTGTTTATTGAATCACTAGATCCGTATTGATATTACGGAGCCATAGCAAAAAGAATCATCAAATTCAGACATCGTATGAGAGAGTTATGCCCATTTCTGTATCGGAAAAGATTTTCGTTGCCAGCATCGCGCTGGGATTTTCTTGAGATTCTGGAAACAACGCCACAGGCAGCGCCCCACGCAATATGTGGCTCTACAAATGTTAAGTCTGTATTACTATTTATTGATACATCATATCATCGTTTTTGGGCTGATTTTCCTGACATTGTGAGCCCGAGAGACTGAAGAGATTGATGACCGAGTGAGGCCGAGGGCCTGATGAATCGCGCAGCGGACTCAACCTTAGGAAGAGTGGGCGCTAATACTTTTACCCAATAGTGGTATCAGGGTCAATTTCCACAGGGAGCTAGAAAGGGAGTTGGATATTTGCTTAGCCTAGAAATGCGTGTTTGCTTCTAATTGATCTTCTATCATTTTTGGGCTTTTATGATTATCAACTACAATTTAACAACTACTAAGTATAACTAAATTATGCTAAGATATTAATTCTAGGTTGTATGCAAGATAGAGAAAGGCACTAAGGTCGTGGAATTTTCCTTGGTGGTCAACTAACGGGTAGAGATTTCTAATACAAGAATGATGATTATGGGGCTTATGCTATAACCGTTGCACGATTGCACTCACTCTCACACCTCTCGGTAGAAAGAGTGATTTTGCCCAATTGACTCTCTCGAGACCAATTGGGTAGGCTAACAAGCCAAGCAACTTAGGGTTCAAGTTGGGTAATTACTCTCTCGAGATTTTACCCGTTAATTGGGACTACCATTCTCATGGGTCCATCCCAATTCCTTGTTGGGTTAATTTTGGAGTCATAGACACTCTTTCTCAAGAAGAGTCAAGACCCACTAAGCTAGACTTAGTGTTTGCAACCACCAAATCCTAGTTAAAACATAAAATTAACCCAAATATCAAACACCCAACATCATTCAAGCATTAAACAATCACACCCATTAATTACCCACACTAGGGTTGAGCCACAACCCTAGCTAATGGGTTTAGCTAGCCAATAGCAACAGAAATTGAAGAAGTAGTAGATAAAATCAACATATTAATTAACTAGAATGTTAATCTACAAGAATCCACGATAAAACAAGATGAAAATGCCCAAAATAGGCTAAAACTTGAGTATCACGAGTGCTACTGCTATCCGATATCTAAAACTTAACCTAGAAATAATAAAATATTCTATTTATACTAGGCTAGAAAAACTGGACAAAAATACCCCTGCGGGGCTGGCGTGGCCCGCGCAGAAATGCAGCGCGGCCGCGTAGGGGTCTTGGCCTTCGATCATTCACTTCTGAAGTTGGGGACGCGGACCGCGC
>NW_017700744.1:0-2117 GCF_001879085.1 Nicotiana attenuata | reverse complement strand
ATGCAGGATGGCAGAGTCATTGCTTATGCTTCGAGGCAGTTGAAGATCCACGAGAAGAATTATCCGGTTCATGATCTAGAGTTGGCAGCCATTGTTCATGCTTTGAAGATTTGGAGGCATTACCTGTATGGTGTAGCGTGTGAGGTGGACACTGATCACAAGAGTCTCCAATACTTGTTCAAGCAAAAGGAGTTGAATTTGAGGCAGGGGAGATGGTTGGAGTTATTGAAAGATTATGATGTTACTATTTTGTATCACCCGAGGAGATCCAATGTGGTGGCCGATGCATTGAGTAGGAAGTCCGCCAGCAAGGGTAGTCTAGCTTATATTCCGGTCAGCCAGAGACCGCTTGCTTTGGATATTCAGGCCTTGGCCAATCGATTTATGAGATTGGATATTTCTGAGCCTAGCAGAGTGTTGGCTTGCACGGTCGCTCGTCCCTCATTATTGGAGCGTATCCGTGATCGGCAGTTTGATGATCCCCATTTGTGTGTCCTGAGAGACACGGTGCAGCGTGGAGGTGCCACGAAGGTGACCTTAGATAGCGATGGTGTTTTGAGATTGCAGGGGGGAGTTTGATGCCCAATGTCGATGGGATTCGAGAGTTGATCTTAACGGAGGCCCATAGTTCTCGGTATTCTATTCACCCGGGCGCCGCGAAGATGTATCAGGACTTGCGGCAGCATTATTGGTGGCACAGGATGAAGAAAGATATTGTTGCATATGTGGCTCGATGTTTGAACTGTCAGCAGGTTAAGTATGAGCATCAGAGGCCTGGTGGATTGTTTTAGAGGATTGAGCTTCCCGAGTGGAAGTGGGAGAGGATTACCATGGATTTCGTTACCGGACTTTCGTTGACTCGGAAAAAGTTCGATGCGATATGGGTTATTGTTGATAGGCTGACCAAGTCAGCACATTTCATTCCTGTGGCAGTCTCCTATTCATCCGAGAGGTTAGCTGAGATTTATATCCGGGAGATTGTTCGCCTTCATGGTGTGCCAGTATCTATCATTTCGGACCGGGGTACGCAGTTTACCTCGCGTTTCTGGGGTGCAGTTCAGCGAGAGTTGGGCACACGGGTTGAGTTGAGCACAGCGTTCCATCCTCAGACGGATGGTCAGTCCGAGCGGACTATTCAGTTTTGGAGGATATGCTTCGGGCTTGTGTTATCGACTTTGGAGGTTCGTGCGACCAGTTCTTACCTTTAGCAGAGTTCGCCTACAACAACAGCTACCAGTCCAGCATTCAGATGGCCCCATATGAGGCGTTGTATGGTAGGCGATGTCGGTCTCCAGTTGGATGGTTTGAGCCGGGAGAGGCTCGGTTATTGGGTACAGATTTAGTTCAGGAGGCCTTGGATAAGGTCAAGATCATTCAGGACAGGCTTCGTTCGGCTCAGTCGCGGCAAAAGAGCTATGCAGATCGTAAGGTCCCGGATGTAGCTTTCATGGTTGGTGAGCGGGTCTTGCTTCGAGTGTCTCCTATGAAGGGCGTGATGAGATTTGGGAAGAAGGGCAAGCTTAGCCCTAGGTTCATTGGTC
The DNA here is from genome assembly GCF_001879085.1 of Nicotiana attenuata. Taxonomy (NCBI): domain Eukaryota; kingdom Viridiplantae; phylum Streptophyta; class Magnoliopsida; order Solanales; family Solanaceae; genus Nicotiana; species Nicotiana attenuata. The sequence continues at coordinate 576 of NW_017700744.1, read as the reverse complement.
CCTTTGAGATCCTTGATCGAGTGGGAGAGGTGGCTTATAGACTTGCCTAGCTTGTCAGCCGTGCATCCAGTGTTTCATGTGTCCATGCTTCGGAGGTATCACGGCGATCCAGCCCACGTGTTAGATTTCAGCACTGTCCAGTTGGACAAGGATCTGTCTTATGAGGAAGAGCCGGTAGCTATTCTAGATCGGCAGGTTCGACAGTTGAGGTCGAAGAGTTTTCCTTCAGTGCGTGTTCAGTGGAGAGGTCAGCCTCCTGAGGCATCGACCTGGGAGTCCGAGTCTGATATGCGGAGCCGTTATCCTCATCTATTTCCCGACTCAGGTACTTCTTTCTTTTGTCCGTTCGAGGACGAACGATTGTTTTAGAGGTGGAGAATGTGACGACCCAAAGGGTCATCACCTGTTTTCTCTCCTTTCCGCGCTTCCGAGGCCTTGAAAACCTCACTTTTAGTCGCCTCGATTTGCGTGCGCAGTCCAGGCGCGTAGCCGGAAAACTTAAATATGAATTCTGTGTAAAAATTGATGAATTTTGATATTAATATGATTAAAGTTGACTTTGGTCAATATTTTGGG
>NW_017700743.1:0-2117 GCF_001879085.1 Nicotiana attenuata | reverse complement strand
ACCTCAAATGCTCCAAACTCAACTCAAGCCTCTAGTATAGCTTTACCCTTCGAATTCACCACCAAACCGCTCGAATCTAGTCACAAATTACTTGAATGTATCAACAAATGCTAATCGAATCAATTTGAATGCATGAAAATAAATTTCCCAAAGTTTTACTCAAAAATTCCCAAAACGCCCCCGGGCCCACGTGGTCAAAACCCGAGGTTCAAACCAAAACCCGGTTACCCATTCCCCCACGAGTTCATATCTATGATTAGTTTTAAAATCGGACCTCAAATTGAGGTCCAAATCCCCAATTTTAAGAAAACCTAAGTTCTACCCAAAATCCCCATTTTCACCCATGGAAATCCTTGATTTTAAGATGAAAACATGTTTAATGATGTCAAAGATTGAAGAAATTAAGTAAAAGTTGACTTACAAATGATTTGGAGAAGATAGATTTCTTGGAAAATCGCCTATAGAGTTTGTGTTTTGAAAGAATGAAGAAAAGGGGTTAAAAATTCGTCTAAGTATGAAAAATTGCAGGCCTCAGATATGGGAAATGCGAACCTGGGTTCGCAATTAGGTCTGGGAATTGCGAGATTTTAGTTCACATTTGCGAACTTGAAGAAAAGTGGAAGGTTCGCATTTGCGATTGAACTCTTCGCATTTGCGAAGGCTGGGCTCACTGGCAGGCATCGCATTTGCGATGAATTACTTCGCATTTGCGAAGATTGCTGCCTAGGTGAAGGATCGCATTTGCGATGGGAAGCTCGCAATTGCGAGTTCGCTTTTGCGAAAGCTGTTCGCAATTGCGAAGCTTGCAGAATTGAAGGATACCAGATTTTTCAAAAGCTCAAAATGCAACTCGACACCTATCCAAAACTCACTCGAGCCCTCGGGGCTCCAAACCAAATATGCACACAACCTCAAAAATATCCTACGGACTTACTCGTGCGATCAAATCGCCAAAATAACATCATATACATAGAATCAAGCCTCAAATCACATGATTTCTTCCAACTTTTCATAAAACACAATTTTTTACATTTTTTTGTTCGAAACACGTCAAATGACGTCTGTTTCCCACCAAACTTTACAGAAAGCGCTTACATCACATATAAGACTTGTACCAGGCATCGGAACCAAAATACGAGCCCGATACCATAGTCTTCTGATCAAATTTCCTTTCCATTTTCCTTAATTAATTTCAGAAAACAATTTCACACAAAAATTCATTTCTCGGGCTTGGGATCTCGGAATTCGATTCCGGGCATACGCCCAAGTCCCATATTTTTCTACGGACCCTCCGGGACCGTCAAATCACGGGTCCGAGTCCGTTTACTCAAAATGTTGACCAAAGTCAACTTTCATCTTATTAATATCAACATTCATCAATTTTTACACAGAATTCATATTTAAGCTTTCCGGCTACGCGCTCGGACTGCGCACGCAAATCGAGGCAAGTAAAAATGAGGTTTTCAAGGCCTCGGAAGCACGGAATGAAAGGGAAAACAGATGATGACCCTTTGGGTCGTCACATGATGAGATCAACTTCCAAATTTTTTATACTCAATAAAGATGAAACAAAAGAAGAAATGTGTCGTCATCTCTTATTTCTAGCTTTTAGGTTTTTTATTTAGTTTTTTCTATATTTATTTTATTTTATATGTCTTTCTTTCTTTTGTTACAAAAAAATTAATTTATTCGCTATAAAAAGATGAGTTTTTTTGTTTGATGCCCATTTATACAATTGACTCTTCAAACAAACATTCTTCAAAAAGAAAAAAAATTATTTTAAATATTGAGTGATTTTTGTGATGTTTCTTTCTCCAGTATGTAGGTTTGCTTTATTATATATGTAAGTAAATTTCTATTCGATTTTTAAACTCTTTTGTTTATCTGCATAAACATAGACGTGTTCCCTATATATTATATTACTTAAAAAAAATTGCTTTATTCAAATCTAGCTATAGCGTTTTAAAGAACTATAATTATAGGGTTTTAAATGTGAAGGGATTTTATAGTTATATAAAAAAGATAAATTTCTTTTTTATTTTAATTCAAATTTTTAACACTTTATCTATAAATTTAAAATTATCTTTTAATTCCAATTCAGTTTTATATATATATAT
>NW_017700742.1:0-2118 GCF_001879085.1 Nicotiana attenuata | reverse complement strand
TCTCTGCGGTCCCGTAACCGCTTATGCGGGACCGCTTCTGCGGCCATATGACCGCTTATGCGGTTTTTCATTAAAACTCAAGGTCCGCTTCTGCGACACCAATTTCCGCTTCTGCGGAAGCTCACCTCCTGGCCAAACCTGCTTCTGCGACCTCCTGTCCGCTTCTGCGGACTCGCTTAAGCGAAAAGTGTCCCGCTTCTGCGGAACTGCCCAACTCCACTCCAGACCGCTTATGCGATCTCTTAGCCGCATCTGCAGAACCGCTTCTGCGGCTCCTTTTCCGCAGATGCGGAAATACCAGAACTACTGCTGCATTTTCTGCTGCAAATTTCACAGTTTAAACTCCCCGTTAGCTATCCGAAATTACCCCGAGGCCCTCGGGACCTCAACCAAATGCACAGATATGTTCTATTACTTCATTCAAACTTGCTCGTAACATAAAAACACTATCATAAACATCAAAATCATCGAATTACCACAGATTCAAGCCTAAGTTAAACTAAAACTTCCGAAACTTGCATTTGATCTAAAACCCGACCTAAACACCTCTGAATGATCTGAAACTTTGCACGCATATCCAAAATCACCTAACGGAGCTACTGCAACTCTCGGAATTCCATTCCGACCCTCGGATCAAAATCTCACCTACCATCCAGAATTTGCCAAAATCCAACCTTAGCCAATTCAAGCCTAATTCTACACCGGACCTCCAAATTCAATTCCGACTGCGCTCTTAAGTCACAAATCATCCCCCGAAACTAGTCGAATCATCGGAAATCCATTCCGAGCCTTCTAACTCATAAGTCAACATTCGGTTGACTTTTCCAAACTAACCTTCTCATAAAGAGACTTATTGTCTCATTTCTAACCGAACTCTATCCGAATTACTTCAAATTTTCCAAACACATATAATGAAACATATAGAAGCATAAAACGAGGAAAACGGGGCGGTAACTCCCGTAACGACGGGTCGGGTCGTTACACCCTCCCCAACTTAAACAAACGCTCGTCCTCGAGCGTATGCAGAGTTGTTCTAGAAGCCAACCAACAGCTGAACAATCTTACCAATCATATACCTGGGGTGATCCCACGTCACCCTATCTCGCATAGGTCCGATAACACAACATGGCTGAAATTTTCACAATCTATCTAGTCCATAAACCATAGAACCACACTGCACTTTCCGAAATCATACACAAGATCAGAACCTCACATCTATCTTCAAAATAAGCCTAAACCAGCTGTAATAACCCATACTTGCACCCTCAGGTGAAAAACATATGATATACCGCCTAAACCAACCACTCGAAACTATAACTTCTATTCACAGCAGTTGTCCTCAGCAACCAATTACCGGCAGAGAACCTCTCACTAGCTAAAGCCTTATTCCAACACTCTCATATACTGCCGACGATGAATGAAACACGCTATAAACCGTAATCATCTCTCAGATCAACCATTCATGAAACCACTTCCCTTGACTGATATCACAACAGATTTCCGGGTCAGACCTCGATATTATCTTCCTAACAAGCTGAGATCAAATCTGTCCGTATGAATTAATGAACCCAACGATCACCTCGAATCCAACACCACTCTGGTGATATGATATCTCCATACAGCCTAAACCACAACCTGCATAATACACGCACCCGTAAGAAACGGTCTGGACATGCTCAAATCGGGACAAACGGCTCCAACGAAAGAGCTGTACCTCAAGCTCATCAATACCACTACAACACAAGGCTAAGACTCCGTCTCGCGTCGTAGAAATATAACAGCTGAATCTACCTCGAAAGGTCATAACTCCACGTAGCCTCGCTACAATACGCGATCCTATCCCAACACTGTTACACATGAAGCGCCTCAAGACACTGTGAATCAAAGTTCAACAGTCACACACAATTGATGTCTGACACTAACGCAATTCATCACACCCACGGTGAAACAGATAACACACGACACGCAACCTGATAGGCCATACCCAACACTCCATTTTTACCGAGCGACACGCAATTACTCTTCCCGCTCGACCTCCACTATGAATCCCCTAATAGAACTGCACCACGTGTGCCCATAACCCGCAAATCATACGCCTCACAGCACAGAAAAAAGTAA
>NW_017700741.1:0-2118 GCF_001879085.1 Nicotiana attenuata | reverse complement strand
TCATATGGAGCCATCTGAATACTCGACTGATAACTATTGTTATAAGCAAACTCCACGAGCGGTAGAAACTGATCCCATGAACCACCGAAATCCATGACACAAGCGTGTAACATGTCCTCCAATATCTTAATAGTGCGCTTGGACTGCCCGTCCGTTTGAGGGTGAATAGTTGTGCTCAACTCAACTTGAGTACCCAACTCTCTCTGCACGGCCCTCCAAAACTGCAAAGTAAACTGAGTACCTCTATCCAAAATAATGGAAACTGGGACACCATGCAAGCGAACAATCTCTCTGATATAGATCTCTGCCAACAGCCCCAAAGAATAGGTAGTACACACAGGAATGAAGTGTGCGGACTTGGTCAGTCGATCCACAATCACCCAAATAGCATCAAACTTCTTCAAAGTCCGTGGGAGCCCAACTAAAAAGTCCATGGTGATCCGCTCCCACTTCCACTCCGGAATATCCATCTGCTGAAGCAAGCCAACCGATCTCTGATGCTCATATTTCACCTGCTGACAATTGAGACACCGAGCTACAAATCCCACAATATCCTTCTTCATTCTCCTCCACCAATAATGCTATCTCAGATCCTGATACATCTTCACGGCACCCGGATGAATGGAATTCCGCGAGCTATGGGCCTCCTCCAGAATTAACTCCTGAAGCCCATCCACATTGGGCACACATATCCGGCCCTGCATCCTCAACACCCCATCATCACCAACAGTCATATCTCTGGCATCGTCGTGCTGAACTCTGTCCTTAAGGACAAGTAAGTGAGGATCATCAAACTAGCGCTCTCTGATGCGATCAAACAAGGAAGACCGAGAAACCACAAAATCTAAGACCCAACTGGGCTCCGAAATATCCAACCTCACAAATCGATTGGCCAAGGCCTGAACATCAACTTTAAGAGGTCTCTCCCCAACAGGAATAAATGCTCACCGCCTTTCTACTCAAAGCATCGTCCACTACATTGGCCTTCCCCGGATGGTATAAGATAGTAATATCATAGTCTTTTAGCAGCTCCAACCATCTCCGCTGCCTCAAATTGAGATCCTTCTGCTTGAACAAGTGCTGGAGGCTACGATGATCGGTAAACACCTCACAAGACACGCTATACAGATAATGCCTCCAAATCTTCTGCGCGTGAACAATGGCAGCCAACTCTAGATCATGAACAGGGTAGTTCTTCTCATGGGGATTCAACTGACGAGAAGCATAAGCAATCACTATGCCCTCCTACATCAACACACACCCAATACTAACTCTCGAAGCATCACAATACATTGTATGAACCTGAAGCTGATGGAAAAACTAACATTGGAGCTGTGGTCAAGGCAGTCTTGAGCTTCTGAAAGCTTGCCTCACACTCATCCGACCACATGAATGGCGCACCCTTTTGAGTCAACTTTGTCAAGGGTGATGCAATAGATGAAAATCCCGGAACAAATCGACGGTAATAACCCGCCAAGCCAAGAAAACTGCGAATCTCTATGGCTGAGGACGACCTGGGCCAACTTTGAACTGCCTCTATCTTCTTCGGATCAACCTGAATACCCTCGCTGGACACCACGTGCTCCAAGAAAGCCACTGAACTTAGCCAAAATTCACACTTGGAGAACTTTGCATAAAGCTTCTCCTCCCTCAATATCTGCAACACAACTCTCAAATGTTCCGCGTGCTCCTCCTGACTACGCGAGTATACCAGAATATCATCAATGAAAACAATAACAAACGAGTCGAGATAAGGCTGGAACACGTTGTTCATCAAATGCATGAACGATGTTGGGGCATTGGTTTGCCCAAAAGATATCACAAGGAACTCATAATGACCATATCGCGTCCTGAAAGTTGTCTTAAGAATATCCGAGTCCCTGGTCTTCAACTGGTGATACCCTGAACGGAGATCAATCTTGGATAACACCCTCGCTCCCTGAAGCTGGTCAAATAAATCATCGATACGAGGCAAAGGATACTTGTTTTTTATTGTGACCTTGTTCAACTGCTTGTAATCAATGCACATCCTCATAGTTCCATCCTTTTTCTTCATAAATAGGACAGGCGCACCCCACGGCGACACACTAAGTCGAATGAACCCCTTATCAAGGAGTT
>NW_017700740.1:0-2118 GCF_001879085.1 Nicotiana attenuata | reverse complement strand
GAGCTTAAATCGATTCGATAAAAACTCCGGAACATCGGGATTCCTGAGCCCAAGTTAAATGAGAGCAAGGTCTCGAATTCAAAATAAAGTTAGCCCTTAGTCACCGTAGACGATCATCGAGTGAGAACTTCCTTCGAACTTGAGTAGCTCTTGGGCTTAGCAGTCAGGCGAGTACTTGCTCGAATCCTGAAAATAAAGTTAGCCCTTAGGCTTTTTTGTAGTCCCCGAGCGAGAAATTTCTCAAACTCGGGTAGCCCTTGGGCTTAGTGAGTGACCTCTTCGCTCGAACTCGAAATAGATTGATAGAAAACGAATTGATCTTTGACTTCTTGATTCTAATGCCAATCCCGTGACGTCAGTGATTGAGTAAAGAAATAATCATTATTATCTTTAGCCCACGGTGGGCGCCAAACTATTTACCTCGAAAAATACGAGTAACAATTAAACTTGATTTGTGGTTTTAAAGATATGTGATTCAATTCAATACCAATTAATGATCAAGAAATATGAAGTAGAAATGAATAATAGAAGCGAATCAAATCAATGTTAATTAGCAGCAGTGACCTCGAGATGGTGACGTCGAGGTGGCTTAGGGCAGTAAGAACGATTAAATAATAAAATCAAAGCAAGAACAATTAAGCTAAGGGACAATTCTGATGAACAACAGACAAAAGGGTAGAGAGTATATTCTTTGCACAGTAAAAAGATGGTCTTACAAATGATTGGGATCCCCCTTATATAATGGGGGAATCCTAAACAAGGAATATTTCCATTTACAGTAGGGAATATTCTTGGTACTGCTGTCTAACCGTCTAGTACGGAATTGTACGATCTTATTCCGTGATTTGCGCCATGACTTTGGGGACGTGGCAAAAATCTAGCTCGTACTAGTACAAATCCATAACGGTGCTATTTCGGGGTCGAGCACACCTGACGTCGGCGTTCCCCGAACTCCTGCTTCCCGGCTCTACACTCTATCTTCGACCTTGAGTCTGGTTCACCGGTTTCGATCTTGACCCTCTTCGGACCCGAGCCTAGGTCCGAACCTCGAGCTTCTACATCGGGTATATGATTTTGACCGTATACAGTTTGCTAGGTGATTTTACTTTTTCTCAATTGAGGAGTCGTAAGACGGCAAAAATCACCTAATGTAGGTTGATTTTTGCATTTTAAAAATGTATAGCATCAACTCACTTTGTCTACTAGCATTGTTGGTCCCTTTTTATTCTTCTAAACTTAAAGAATACATTATGAAAATTTGCTTTTTCTCTCCTCTCTTTCCTCTTCTCTCCAGATTGAACTTATATTTAGGGATTTAGAGAAACTAATCCCTTAGATCTCTGAGTACCGTCACTGCAGTGGATCTTTAATTCAGAAAGAGGGAATGGATATGGGTTTGCGTTTGGTTATGATGCCGGAATAACTCTCTACTTTCTGATAAATTGACATTTCAAATGCTTTCGTCTTTATCCGTGAGAGTATTTTTCTCCAATCTCAAACTGATTTTATGGATCACATAAAGGTAAATTGCAAAATTAGCAAACTGAAAAAGGAACATATAAGAGAGGTGAATTAAGCCAATAATTTCAAATGTTGAATTTTTTTTTCCCAAGAAAAGTGTATGTAATACAGTAGAATTTGGGATGGATTTTAACAAGATCTAAAGGAGAACTTCTACTGAATCTAAACTTCATTGCATATTTATATTCAAACTAAACGCATAAAAATATCTATCTCTAAGAAAAACATATGGTATATCAACATACAAATTAAAAACTTATCTACAACTTTCATACATTATTTCTATCCAGTTATATACAACTACAATATCATACCACTTAAATACAATTTTATACAAATTTTATACAATATGTCTTATGTATATTTTGTATCTGATTTATACATAGTAAAAACAAATTTTATACAACTAATTATATATTATACAACTTATCTACAACTTTTATACATTATTTCTACTCAGTTATATACAACTACAATATCATACCACTTAAATAAAAATTTTATACCAATTTTATACAATATGTCTTTTGTATATTTTGTATCTGATTTATACATAATAAAAATAAATTTCATACAACTAATTATATATTTACAACT
>NW_017700739.1:0-2118 GCF_001879085.1 Nicotiana attenuata | reverse complement strand
GTATTGCGCGAGATGCAAGCGGAGGATAAATTAATTCCAAAGGCACATACTTTGTCGGGATTTGATAACTCTAGTGTTGTAACAAAAGGGGAGGCAATACTTACTACATTCGCAGAAGGCGTCGTTAAAGATACCAAATTTCAAGTTGTAGATATGGAAATAGCTTACAATATGATTCTTGGGAGGCCATGGATTCATGACATGGAAGCTGTTCCTTCAACTTTACATCAAGTTATTAAATTTCCATCTCCATGGGGAATACGCCAAATCAGAGGCGATCAACAAAAATCTAGAAGCATCAATTCCGTTGCAGATTCAACTGTTAAGGGTGAAGACAAATAGCAATTACAGAATTTAGGTGAGGGTAACACGGTGTCAACCTCACCTGAGCAAAAGCAAATAGATGTGGATTCGAGACTTGATACCATTCAAGAACCGGAGGAGAACGAGAACATCAAAACAACGATAGAAGAGCTAGAGGCCGTGGTGTTATTTATACATTGGCCCGAGAGAAAAGTGTACATAGGAGCTAATCTTAGCCCGGAGGTAAAACGTAAATTGATTGAATTTTTAAAAGCTAATGCAGATTGTTTTGCTTGGTCCCATTCTGACATGACAGGGATACCACCGGAAGTCATGACTCATAAATTGAATGAAGATCCATCATATCCTCCCGTCAAGCAAAAGAAAAGAAAGCAAGGAACTTTCAAAAATAAGGTGATTCAAGAGGAAGTTCAAAAATTGCTAAAAATTGGTTCAATTCGTGAGGTAAAATATCCTAACTGGTTAGCTAATACTGTTGTGGTTCCTACGAAGAACGGTAAGTGGTGAGTCTGTGTAGATTACACAGACCTTAATAAAGCCTGTCCAAAAGATTCCTTTCCTTTACCGCACATAGATCAGTTAATTGATGCTACTGCAGGGCATGAGCTATTAAGTTTTTTAGATGCATATTCAGGCTATAATCAAATCAAGATGGATCCAGGAGATGAAGAAAAAACTTCTTTTATAACAGACATGGGGACTTACTGTTACAAGGTAATGCCCTTTGGTCTTAAGAATGCAGGTGCAACGTATCAAAGGTTGGTCACCCAAATGTTTCAAGAACATTTAGGTAAAACCATGGAAGTATATATAGATGATATGCTAGTTAAGACTCAACATTCAAAAGATCATATATCGCACCTGTCTGATACGTTTAAAATTTTACGAAAATATAATATGAAGTTGAATCCAGAAAAATGTGCATTTGGTGTGGCATCAGGTAAGTTTTTAGGTTTTCTTGTTTCTAACCGTGGTATTGAGGTGAATCGTGCACAGATTAAAGCCATTGAAGAAATCCCTGATATACTTTCAAACAAGAAAGAGGTTCAAAGACTAACAGGAAGAATCACAACTTTGGGAAGGTTCATTTCTAAATCATCGGAAAAATATTTTAAATTCTTCTCGGCTCTTAAGAAGCAGGATCATTTTGAATGGGATGAGGAGTGTCAACAAGCACTTAGGGATTTGAAAACATACTTGTCAAATCCACCTTTGCTAGCAAAACCAAAGGCTGGGGAGAAATTTTTCATCTACCTTGCTGTTTCAGAAGTTACGGTAAGCGCGGTTTTGGTTCGAGAAGAGCAGGGTAAACAATCTCCTATCTATTATGTTAATAAATTTTTGTTAGATGCAGAGACACGGTATCCACAATTGGAAAAATTAGCACTTGCTCTAATCATGGCATCTAGGAAGTTAAGACCATATTTTCAATGTCATCCCATTGTTGTAGTGACTGCATACCCCCTACATAATATATTGAATAAACATGAATTGTCAGGGAGGTTAGCTAAATGGGCCATAGAGCTAAGTGAATATGAAATCACGTACTTACCTAGAATGGCAATAAAATCACAGATATTAGCTGATTTCGTGGCTGACTTTAGCCAAGGGATGCAGCTAGAAGCAGAAAAAGAAGTACAAGTACTTAATGAGGCTAATCCAGGAACACGGACCTTATTTACTGATGGCTCATCTAACGTAAAAGGTGCAGGATTAGGAATTGTTTTAGTACCACCTACGGGTGAAACTATTAGGCAAGCTATTAAATGTCATTCCGTATCTAACAATGAAGCG
>NW_017700738.1:0-2119 GCF_001879085.1 Nicotiana attenuata | reverse complement strand
TAAAAGGGACTGTACAAAAGAGAAAAGAAAAATAAAGACTATCAGGAGAGAAGAAAGGAGGAAATTGCATTTCATTATATTTGTAAGATAACAAGGTTTAACTCATCCAAAATGGACGGAACATAGAAATCTGAATTACAACCCTGGAAATAATCCAGACTTAGTACTCAAAGAAAAATCAAAACTAACTACCACGACTCCTTCCGAATCGGGAGAGGAGTAGCTTCCCAGTTATTGAGCTTAGCCTGAGATCCCATGAACTGCACATCAAATCCACTCGGGCCTTCGCCGGGTTCCACCATATTCACTTCATCGACCACCTTTTCAAACCTTGCGAGCATCTCCTTGTCAGGTTCTATCATCACAGAATTTGGCATTGCTGTTGCTGGGCGTTGTTTAGTACCAGGCCGGACGAAGGAACGGGAAAGGCGAGGAATAGGTTTTGGAAGGGTCCACACTCTCTTTTTCATCTTTTTGGCTCTCCTTATGTCAGCTGAAGTGGGTTTGAATCCTAGCCCAAAAGTGTCTAGATTTCCAGGGAGAGACACCGGCTGTATGATCCCTTGCAGTGAAGCACCTAGTCCTTTTCCGGGCAAGAATCCATTTCTTATCATTTCTGAGGCTACCATAACAGATGCGGCAGTTATCTTGGGCACGGGAACACACTCTCCTTCCGGGATTTTATCAACTGGCACTGTATCCATGACTTGGTACACCCAGGGACCTTTGTCATTTTCAACTTCCTCGAAGGATGTGATAGCATTACAAGAATTGTCCTCTCCATGAACCACGATCTCTTGCCGATCCCACTCAAACTTGACCATTTGATGCAAAGTAGACGGTACTGCCTTTGCGGCATGGATCCAAGGCCGTCCCAATAACAGATTGTAGGAAACACTGACATCGAGCACTTGAAACTCCATCGTGAATTCCACAGGTCCTATTGTTAGCTCCAACACAATATCTCCCACTGTATCTTTCCCTCCACCATCAAACCCCCGTACACAGATGCTGTTTTTATGAATTCTTTCCCTGTCAACTTGCAACTTCTCTAAAGTGGAAAGAGGGCAAATGTTGGCACTAGACCCATTATCGATTAACGCCCGAGTCACCACGGAATCTTCACACCTCACTGTGAGGTACAAAGCTCTATTATGTTCAGTTCCTTCCAATGGTAACTCGTCATCAGAAAATGTCACCCTATTTACCTCAAAAATCTTATTCGCAATCTTCTCAAGATGATTCACAGTAATTTTATCTGGCACATGAGCTTCGTTTAGAATCTTCATCAAGGCCCGGCGGTGTTCATCTGAATGGATCAATAAGGACAATAATGAAATCTGTGCCGGGGTTTTCCTCAATTGCTCCACAATCGAATAGTCCTAAGCCTTCATCTTTTTTAGGAACTCTTCAGCTTCTTCTTCAGTAACGGCTTTCTTTACCGATGCCGAATTGTCTCTAGCTGCTTTAACCTTCCTCAATTCTTCAGGGGTAAAGCACCTCCCTGATCTAGTCAGCCCATGAGTTTCACACACTTCTTCTTTAATTTCCTTCCCTTGGTACACCACAGTCACTCTGTCGTAGTTCCACGGGACAGCTTTCCCACTAACCACGGGCAATTGGGTCACCGATTTGATGATGACTGGCTCTGTTCGAAAGCCTTTTACAACCAATACAGGCTCGACAGCTGCTCCTGGTATTGTTACCTTAACAGGCCCTGGTTTTATTACCCTCACTGGTTCACTGACTGTCCGGCCCACTGCGACCAAAGCTTTCTTGTCAACCAAGTCCTCTTTTGCTTTACTTTCGCTTGCTTTAATCATCATCACAGTCTGCGACGGCTTCTTGTATTCTCCCTTCTGCACTATCTCGATCATGTGAGCCTCATGATGAATTGGTAGTGGATTCTGAGTGATATTGGGAGTCTCCGGAGCCTGCACCTCGATTCTGTGTGTATCAATCAATTCCTGAATGGCAGTTTTCAGATGCCAACATTTCTCTGTGTCATGTCCAGGCGCTCCTGAGCAGTACTCACAATTCACTGAATGGTCCAGGTTCCTTGGGGGTGGGTTTGGTAATTTAGGTTCGATAGGGTTCAGCATGCCCAACTGCCTTAATC
>NW_017700737.1:0-2119 GCF_001879085.1 Nicotiana attenuata | reverse complement strand
AAGGATATGATTAATTCTTTGTGTGTGTTCGAGGTAATGAGTTCATACAAGTATTTTGCAGCGATGCTCTTGGGTTTGACGGCTTGCTTAGCTTGGTCTAGTTAGAAGGATTCAGTCCCGGCAGTTTAGTTTGTGCAAATGGAATTGGGAGAGTTCTTGTTGGGTTTTACCGTGGTTTGGAGATGTATATTTTCTACGGGCGTGCGGAGCATGGGATGTACAGTGATTCTTCTTCTAGATGAGACCAATGGAAAGTTCTTGACTAGTTGAGTGCGTAGATGTCTGTGGCTCGGAAGGGAGATAAAGTTTTCATATTATCCTCGGAGAGTATGGTATATGCAGTATGTTGTGGAGGACCGAGACTTGCGTGTGTTAGGCTACAGTTCAGTTCTGAAAGGGAGTTCATAAAACTCTTGAACAGCGGGTAGCCTCAGATAGTTAAGGGAATGATATTTCTAATTGGAAGTGATTTGACGATAGTATATGTTCAGAAAAAGGGTAATGTGATTAAGTTGATGGCACCTCGGTAATATTGCAACACTTTCTTGTTATATCGAGCGGTGATTATTCGGGTGCTTGGTGGCACAGGAAAATTTTAGAGTATCTATCGCGGGATGATGGGGTATTTAAGGTGGTATGCTTTCGGACGGCAAAATTGGGATTCAGGTACGATGATTCGTGTGCTATATGGAGTTGGAGACTGGGAGCTTTCATGTGCAGGCTATGTTGTGGTTGTGGATCGTGTGTATCGGCATCGTTTAGCGGCTTTCGGGACTTGGAGGCTCGAGTGGATCTTTCTTTGCTGATATGTTAGATTTTGGATGTGATGTTGGAGTTCAGACTAGTTTTCTCAGTGTTGGGCTATTCTGGACTATTACGCTATGGACTATGCCGGAAATACCATGGGTTGAGTGGCGAGGTGCGTTGGATTATGTTCTAGTAGAGTGGGTTATATTTCAAAGACCCAGCGGACGGCTAGGAAGGATTGTCTTTCTTACTTGGGATCTTGTGATGAGTGTCAGTGCTGAGGCTCCTTATATTGATTTAGTTCCGGTGTTGAGGGACTTTTCGGATGTATTTCTTATGGCCGGGCGAGGTTGTGGATTTCGGTATTGATTTGGTGTCGGGAACTGTATCGTATGGCTCTGGCAGGAGTTATGGTAGTGGAAGGAGCAGCTTCAGGCTTCCTTGGCAAGGAGTTCGTTGGCAGGCCAATGTGAACGCATGTTCTAGCTTTAGTCGGGTGGTTGGCCCCAAATTGTGTTGTTGAGGGGCAGGTTGATCCGTCCGTTCTTGAGCTTACTAGTGATCTGGGAGATCTATGAGTTTCCTTTATGTGTTGTGAGACGCTATGATTTGTTGGTTATGGGAACATATGGTGCGGTTCTATTGGGGTTCATAGTGGAAGTCGAGTGGGAAAAGTAATTGGGCGTTGCTCGGTGAATAGCGTATCGGTTATGTCCTATCGGGTTTGCGTGGTATTTGTTACTTATTTCACCGAGGGTGTAATGTTTGCTTTGGTTCCAGACATCAAATTGTGCGTGGTTGTCATTTTCGGGCATAGTGACTTGAGGTGTCTCATGTGGAGCAGTGTTTGGATAGGATCGTGCATTGCAGCGAGGCTATGTGGAGATATGACCTTGCGGGTTAGATTCGGGTGTTCTATTCTATGATGTGAGATGGGTTCTCAACCTTGTGTTGTGGTGATACTGGTGAGCGTGTGGTACAGCTCTTTCATTGTTGCATATTGGTGCGCGTATTATGCTAGTTGTGGCTTAGGCCTCTATTGACGTGTCATGTCACCAGAGTGGTGTGTTGGATTAGAGGAGATCGTTGGGATCATTAATGAATACGAACGGATTCGATTTCAGCATGTCGGAAGGGTAAGATCGAGGTTCGGCTCGGAAATTTGCTATGGTATTGCCAGAGGAGAAGTGGCTTCATGAATGGTTGATCTGAGAAATGGTTATGAGTTATTGTGTGTTTCATTGATCATTGGCAGCATATGAAAGTGTTGGAATGAGACTTAGTTGATGAGAGTTTTTCTATCAGTATTTGGGTGTTGTGTACAAATGCTGTGAATAGAAGTTATTGCTACGAGCGTTAAAGTTATGTGGTT
>NW_017700736.1:0-2119 GCF_001879085.1 Nicotiana attenuata | reverse complement strand
GTCTACTACTTGCATAAACCCTCTTGTTCAGTCCAAAGATCTAAGAATCTGAAATACTTTTTAGGCTCCAATTGTGGATTAGAAGTGGAGACAAGCAAAGGAGCATGATCAGAGCCAGTTCTGACCAAGTGTGTGATAGAGATATCTGCAAAATTCTGTAACCATTCCGAGTTAACAAGAGCTCTATCCAGTCTTGCCCATATCCTCTTAGTAGGTGCCCAGCCATTACACCAGGTAAAAGGACTTCCAGTGTAACCAAGATCCAAAAGGCCACTATCCACAATGCAGTTGATGAAGGGCAAGCTCTTAGACATATTGTGAATTTTCCCCCTTTTTTTCTCCTGAGGATCAGTAATAGCGTTAAAATCCCCAATCACCATCCATGGAGAGCTAACTCCATTAGAAAAAGATTTGATGCTATCCCATAGAGGCTCCCTGAGATGAGCTTTGCATTTAGCATACACTAAAGTCATGTATAAAGTCTCCCCATTATTATCAATTGAGCAATTGATAAGTTGAGGAAGGTCTTCAATAACAATACAATTGATAGAGCTATCACCAAAGAACCAGATTTTATTGTTGCAATTAGCATATGCAAAATCAAACCCAAGTCCTCTTCTAAATTTCTCTAACTTTTTCCTTCCGCAGAAAGGTTCCATGAGAGCAATGAATAAAAGGTTGTGAGTTCTTGTGAGTTGCTTAAGTCTGTCAAAGGCACCTTGTGAAGTGATGCCTCTAATATTCTAAATAAGAGACTTAATCATTAAAAAGATGTAGATTTATCATCATTGTCCTGTGAAAATTTCACAGGAGGAATGCCTTTGCCTCTTCTATTACCTCTGCCCTCCCTAAAGGTGAGTCCACCTCTGGTTAATGAGAGTCTACCTCTGGTTACCTCATGCCCCCTGGGTGAGAGGTGGTGTCTGTCAGTAACATCTCCAAAAACTTGAACAATTTCATCTAGTGGTGGTGATTGATGTGAGAAAGCTTCTAGCAATCTGTTAGCATGATCATCACTGGTAGCAGATTGAGCATCAAGACTTTTCTCACTTTCAGACTGATCTTCAACGCTTTCACAGTCATTCTCAGAATCACTAACAACTTGATCATTTCCAGCAATTTCTGAATCTTCCCCTTCAAATTCGGAATCTACATTGTTTTCCCCCTTTCTTCTCCTGAGGATCAGTAATAGCGTTAAAATCCCCAATCACCATCCATGGAGAGCTAACTCCATTAGAAAAAGATTTGATGTTATCCCATAGAGGCTCCCTGAGATGAGCTTTGCATTTAGCATACACTAAAGTTATGTATAAAGTCTCCCCATTATTATCAATTGAGCAATTGATAAGTTGAGGAAGGTCTTCAATAACAATACAGTTGATAGAGCTATCACCAAAGAACCAGATTCTATTGTTGCAATTAGCATATGCAAAATCAAACCCAAGTCCTCTTCTAAATTTCTCTAACTTTTTCCTTCCGCAGAAAGGTTCCATGAGAGCAATGAATAAAAGGTTGTGAGTTCTTTTGGGTTGCATAAGTCTGTCAAAGGCACCTTGTGAAGTGATGCCTCTAATATTCCAAATAAGAGACTTAATCATTAAAAACATGTAGATTGATCATCATTGTCTTGTGAAAATTTCATAGGAGGAATGCCTTTGCCTCTTCTATTACCTCTGCCCTCCCTAAAGGTGAGTCCACCTCTGGTTAATGAGAGTCCACCTCTGGTTACCTCATGCCCCCTGGGTGAGAGGTGGTGTCTGTCAGTAACATCTCCAAAGGCTTGAATAATTTCATCTGGTGGTGGTGATTGATGTGAGAAAGCTTCTAGCAATCTTTTAGCATGATCATCACTGGTAGCAGATTGAGCATCAAGACTTTTCTCACTTTCAGACTGATCTTCAACTNCTTTCAAAGTCATTCTCAGAATCACTAACAACTTGATCATTTTCAGCTAATTTCTGAATCTTCCCCTTCAAATTCGGAATCTACATTGTTTCCCCCTTTTTTTCTCCTGAGGATCAGTAATAGCGTTAAAATCCCCAATCACCATCCATGGAGAGCTAACTCCATTAGAAAAAGATTTGATGTTATCCCATAGAGGCTCCCTGAGATGAGCTTT
>NW_017700735.1:0-2119 GCF_001879085.1 Nicotiana attenuata | reverse complement strand
ATTTGCTATGGTCTTTGCCAAAAGAGAATTGGCTTCATGAATAGTTGATCTGAGAGATGGTTATGGTTTACTACGTGTTTCATTTATCATTGGCAGTATATGAAAGTGCTGGAATGAGACATTAGTTGATAAGAGGTTTTCTATCGATATTCGGTTGTTATGTGTAGCTGCGGTGATTAGAAGTTATCGCTACCAGTGTTTGAGTTATGTGGTATATCCTGTAATTGCATCGAGGTTTCAGGTATGGGTTATTACAGCTGGTTCGGGCTAATTCAGAGTATAGATATGAGATTCTGATCTTGTGGATGATTTCGGAAGTGGAAATGTGGTTCTATGGTTTATGGGCTAGATTGGATTGTGAAATTTCAGTTTCTATGTGTGATCGGACCTATATGAGATAGGGTGACTTGGGATCACCCCCGGGTATGTGCATGGTAAGGTTATTCAGGAATTGGTTGGCTTTTGGAACAACTCTGGGCACGTTCGAGGACGAACGTATGTTTAAGTGGGGGAGGATGTAACGACTCGACCGGTCATTTTGAGCTTTTGCACATTGCTCGCCAGTTCTCGGGCATGACTTGCCCTGTGTGGTGTAATATGACTTATGTAAATCGTTGGTTTTGGTTTTTAGGGTAAGCGAAATGAATTTGGAAGAACAGTTCCCAGTTTGAAGCTTGAAATTTGAAAGGTTTGACCAATATTTGACTAGCTTGTATATGATCTCGGATCGGAATTTTTATGATTTGGTTAGCTCCGTTAGATGATTTGGGACTTAGGAGCGTGATCGGAATGCATTTTGGAGGTCCGTGGAAGGTTTAGGCTTGAATTGGCGAAATTGAGATTTCGGCGTTTTCCGGTTGATAGGTGAGATTTTGATATAGAGGTCGGAATGAAATTCCGAAAGTGGTAGTAGTTCTGTTGTGTCATTTAGGATGTGTGTGCAAAGTTTCAGGTCATTCGGACGTGATTTGGTTGGGTTTTTGATCAAAAACGGAATTCGGAAGATTTTAGAAACTTAGGCTTGAATCCGAGGTGTTTTGGTTGATTTAGTGTTGTTTGAAGTGTTTTGATGATTGGAACAAGTTTGAATAAGGTATTGGGTTATGTTTGTACTTTTGGTTGAGGTCCCGGGGGCCTCGGGGTGATTTCGGGTGGTTAACGGAGAGGTTGGAAGGTTATTGCAGCTTCAGATTTGCTGCTTCTGGTGTTTTCGCACCTGCGGTTTGGGAACCGCAGGTGCGGTGTCGCATATGCGTAAGAAGAACTGCAGAAGCGGTTTTGGAAGAATCATCTGGAGTTGCAAATGCAGTGTGGGGTCGCATCTGTGGAGCCGCAGATGCGAAGGGCTGGAATTTAAGTGACTTCCGCAGAAGCGGAATGTAGACCGCATAAGCGGTACCGCAGAAGCGGATAGAGGCACCGCAGATGCGGAAAGGCCTGGGCAGACCATATATGTTATTTCATTTCGTGATTTTGGGTTATTTCACCATTTTTGACTTCGGCTTGGGAGCTCTTGGACGATTTGGAAGGGAGGATTCAAGGGGAATCACTTTGAGGTAAGATTCTTGGACTTAAAACTCGATTATTATGTGAATTCCACCTAGTAAATCATGAAAATTAAACCAAAAGGTGAAGAACTAGGGCTTGGAAATTCAGACTTTTGATTAGGAATTTGAAGGGGCAATTGAGGTCCGATTTTGATGTTCTTGTTCTTGGTATGTATAGACTCGTGTGAGGACGAGGTTTCTATTAATGTAACTTTTGTTGGATTTCGAACGTGGGCC
The DNA here is from genome assembly GCF_001879085.1 of Nicotiana attenuata. Classification (NCBI taxonomy): domain Eukaryota; kingdom Viridiplantae; phylum Streptophyta; class Magnoliopsida; order Solanales; family Solanaceae; genus Nicotiana; species Nicotiana attenuata. The sequence goes on along the minus strand of NW_017700735.1, from coordinate 335 downwards.
CGGGGGTCGGGTTTGAGAAATATCGGGATTTTGATGTTAAATTGGATATTTTCGAGTGGGCTTCGCTCCCTTAGCATGTTTTAATGATTATGTACTGATTGTAGCTCGATTTAAAGCATCCGGAGGTCGATTCGTGCGGGCAAGGCATCGCGGGCTAGAGTTTGGACCGGATCGAGGTGAGTAATGATTGTAAATGATGTTCTGAGGGTTTGAAACTCCGGATTGCACATCGTAGTGCTATATTGAGGTGAGGCACACGCTTGATGACGAGCGTGGGGTCGTGCACTATTGGGGACTGTGACTTGGTCCGTCCCGATTGATGATTTTACCGCGTA
>NW_017700734.1:0-2120 GCF_001879085.1 Nicotiana attenuata | reverse complement strand
GGGTGTTTTGTGAATGGTCCGTGACTACACTGTTTTGGGAATTAAATATAACTGGGCGACATTTGCCCTTCGCGTTCGCGGGAAGAGGGTCGCGTTCGCGAAGGGTAACTGGGCAGGTCACCGCGTTCGCGATTGGGAGGATGCGAACGCGAAGGAGAAAAGCTGGGGGGTCCAGGATTTGTTCTATGCGAACGCGTGAAGGCCCACGCGAACGCGATGAAGAAAGCTGCAAGGCTACGCGTTCGCGAACAGTTGAATGCGAACGCGAAGAGGAAAATACTGGGGTCCCAAATTTGGCTTACGCGAACGCGAGATATTGTACGCGAACGCGATGAAGGAAATTCTGATGCTTCGCGAACGCGGGAGAGAGAGTGCGATCGCGAAGAAGGAAATGACTGGGCACCTGTTGCAGACTTTTCTGCAACTTTTCTAAGTTCTAAAACCTCCCGGAACACCTCCGAAACACTCCCGAGACCTCGGGGCTCCAAAGCCACATACCCTAACTCAACAACATCCTACGAACTTAACCGTGCGATCAAATCGCCAAAATAACATCAAAATCAATGAATCAAACCTCAAAATCACTAGTTCTTTTCGTCAAACTTCATAAGTTTCAAATTTAGAGTTCTAAGTCCGAAACACGTCAAACGACGTCCGATTTCAACCAACCTTCACAGAAATATCTTAAAACACATATAAGACCTGTACCGGGCGCTGGAACCAAAATACGGGCCCGATACCAACACGTTCTAATCGATTTTCATTTCAATTTTCCTTAATAATTTCAGAAAAACAATTTTACTCAAAAATTCATTTCTCGGGCTTGGGACACCGAAATTCGATTCCGGGCATACGCCCGAGTCCCATATTTTTCTACGGACCCTCCGGGACCGTCAAATCACGGCTCCGCATCCGTTTACCCAAAATGTTGACCCAAATCAAACTTATTCATTTTAATACTAAATTTTAGCATTTTTCACAGAATTTCACATTTAGGCTTTCCGGCTACGCGCTCGGACTGCGCACGCAAATCGAGGCAGCCATAAATGAAGTTTTTGAGGCCTCGGGAGCACGGAATGAAAAAAAAACAGGTGATGACCCTTTGGGTCGTCACACACAAACACATAGAATTGATGTAAGTCTAGGCTGAGAAACTCGGTAGAAGCATATCAAGGCAAGGCAGTCACAAGAAATCACAAGAACTCAAAAGAAATACGAGAATTAGTAAGTCATGCTAATACAACCAAACGAAGAACCCTAAAAATTAGGGTTTTCGACGTAGGCTAGTTAGGGTCAAGGAAGAACTCAACAAAATCAGTCAAAACACATAGATACACTTAAAATCGGAAAGTGTTTCGAAGAAAAGATTTTCAAAAACCCTAGTTTAGGAAGACAACAAACCGCTCAAAAATCAGGAGATTTTCCATAAAACAAGTAAAATAAGTTCGATCCTTCACAGATCTGTACAGATCTAAGAAGTTTAAGAGACGAAATCAGTTTTTTTATCAGAATAACTCGAATAGAGGAAAAAGCTTAAACAAACGTTTGCGGATTAATACAAAAATCAGAAGAAAGAAGCGTTTTCATAAGGTGTTTAAGAACCCTAGTTCGAAGGTGAGGAGTTGTTTTTATAAAAATCGGAAAAACCTTTGAGGAAAACAACAAAAGCTCATAATATACACAGATCTAAGACGGATCTAAAAGAAATTAGAAAATCTTTAGAGTTAGGGTTTCAGAGAACCCAGAGAAGATGAGAAAACCTTAAAGTGTTACCGGTATTAGCCGGAAAAGCCATAGATCTTACTCGAACAGCCATGGATGGCCGGAAAATGGCGTGAAAGACCATGGATAGGAGTTGAACCGCTCCAGGTTCACCTGAGGACCTCAGGGTAGTGTTAAACCGGCGTGGGGTGAAGTAGAGGCCAGGAGATGATGAGAGGCCATGGTCTCCGGCGAAGGAGGTGCCCGGAGAAGGTGGACAGGGTCCATCGGAGAGGAGGAGAGAAGAGAAGGTTCTAGAGAGAACCAAAGATAGAGAGAGAGATTTAGAGAGGTCGGTTGAGAGAGAAATGAGAGGGGGAAATCAGAGATGGGGGGGGGGGGTAGTCGTTTAGGGGTTT
>NW_017700733.1:0-2120 GCF_001879085.1 Nicotiana attenuata | reverse complement strand
GTTGTATGTGTAACCCCATTTGGTGCTCTAGATTTGAAGAACAAAAATGGTGAAGTCTTTAGGGTGAATGGGCACCGTGTCAAGCATTATCTTGGGAAGATTGATGATAGCCATGTGGTGGTTGTGGTTCATTTCAAATGATGTGATGGTAACCCGCATCGTGCCACGACGTTAAATCAGGCGCTTCTTAGGAGGCAACCCATGTCTTTTTCTTTCTATTTGATTTTCCTTGTAGTTTAGGATTTTTGAGCTAATTGGTTGTGAGATGTTGCAGGGATTGTGTTTATGCAGTGCATAACAAGTTGGAACAAATTGAACAGTCTCTGAAGTTTGCCAGTGCGGCCGCGGTGCACTCGGTGCGGTCCGCGCTGGCATGGTCCTAATGTGGTACTCTCTGAAGTTTTCCACCGCGGCCGCATTCCATGTAGTGCGGTCCGCGGTGGGCCTTCGCGGTCGCGGTTGACTTTTGTGCGGTCCGCAGAGGCTGCCTACTGAAACTTCACTTGAACAAATCCAGCGCGGTCCGCGGTCGCTTTTGTGCGGCCGCGCTGGTAGGTGAGTATGGGTCCCACGGTTTGTCTATAAATAGACCCCATGGGTCACCTTTTACCCTTATCGACCCCTAAACTCTCAGAGCCTAAAAGTTACTGTTCATTCCTATCTGAGACCAATAATTCTTGCTTGCTTGGATTAATTGCATACATTCTTCGAAAATCTGGTAACATTTCATGCATCTCTCATTGATTACTTTTATATTTTCATTTTATTTGCTTGCCAATAGTTTTTAGCTTCTTCTTTCTTCTCGTAGCGTTTTCTTTTTCGTTCATTTGTTAACTTAGGGTAATTTACGTGCTGAGTTTGTGTGTGGGCTTTAATAGTGGTTGGATAAATTGAGTAGGGACACCGTAGGATGAACACTTGAACAAAAATGTAAAAATTGGAAACCCTAAGTTGGTGCCCTAACTTAGCACCCTTCGCGGACCGCGATCACATATGTGCGGTCCGCAGTGCTTGTGTTCTGAGACTTGATTGATACCCAGCGCGGCCGCATTGCACTTTATGCGGTCCGCACTGGCCCACCGCGGCCGCGACCCCATTTTGTGCGGACCGCGGTGGGGAGATTCAGAGAGCTGTTATCCTGAGCTTTTGCCCAGCGCGAACCGCGATCGCCTTTGCGCGGTCCGCAGTGCCTCCAACGCGGCCGCACTCTCTTTTGTGCGGGCCACGGTGCTGTATTCTGCAACTGTGTTCTGCAATCCTACATTGGTTATCTGCAATCTAAATCATACATCTGTTTCACTGCCTGTGCTTAAACTAACAATGTTAGATGTGTGTGTCTGCAGATATTGGTTAAACAAAGAGGCAGCAAGGGGTCACAACAACCCGGGAGAGGTGGTTCCTCCCGAGGGGGTAAAGGCAAGAGAGTAGCAAAACTCACTCCCCAGGTTTGCGAGAACATAAAGAAGACCCGAAAACTGATAAGAGTTGCTGATAGGGCTGCTTCTCATTCCTCGGGGAGTGAGTATGTGCCATCCAAGGACATCTCCTCAAACTCAGTCCCGACTCACATAACCAACCCCTTCCAGCTAACTGATACCCCTCCAGCATCACCTACTATCAAGAGGCCGGTAAATGTAATTTCTGATTCATTTGACGAGTCTGAAGCCGGTAGTGGGAACTACTCCACCTCCCCCACAACTTCATTATCTGGGGAGAGTGCAGGCGGAGATGAGGGTGGTGAGCCTCAGATTGGGGGAATAGCCCGAACTAGGAAAGCTGAAGAATGGGAAGATAGATTTGTGAGCCAAGTGGCTTACGATAAATTTAGGGAGTGGTGGCCCGTAAGGAATTTGATACCGGAGAGAAGTTTTATCATCAAAGATTTGCTACCCCACAACCCTAATGTGCTAAGACAATTCCAAACTAGATCGGGCTGGGAGATATTTCTGGAGAAGTATATTGATGCTAATGAGCACATGGTAAGGGAATTCTATTGTAATGTGGCTCACATTGTCAAGGGGTCCAAGGTGACCAAAGTCCGAGACAAAAAGGTGCTGTTTGACGGAAAGTCCCGTAATGACTATTTGGGGCTTCAGAGACGAAGATGAGTCTCTCATTTG
>NW_017700732.1:0-2120 GCF_001879085.1 Nicotiana attenuata | reverse complement strand
CTTTCTGATTGGAAAATGAGCCTCAAACATTTAAAGAAGCTATGTCTTCTTCGGAATCATTGTTATGGAAAGAGGCGGTCAATAGTGAAATAGAATCCATACTGAACAACCATACATGGGAATTGGTTGATCTTCCTCCTGGAAATAAACCGTTGGGTTCTAAATGGATCTTTAAGAGGAAAATGAAAGATGATGGCACTATTGACAAGTATAAGGCAAGACTTGTGGTCAAAGGGTATAGACAACGAGAAGGTCTTGACTATTTTGATACATACTCTCCAGTTACAAGAATTACATCCATACGAACGTTAGTAGCGTTAGCTGCAGTTTATGGTCTTGAAATTCATCAAATGGATGTTAAGACGGCCTTCTTAAATGGAGAGTTGGAGGAAGAAATTTACATGGAACAACCTGAAGGGTTTGTGGTTCCAGGTAAAGAAAAGAAGGTCTGTAGACTTGTTAAGTCCCTTTACGGATTAAAACAAGCACCCAAACAATGGCATGCTAAATTTGACCAAACAATGTTGTCAAATGGATTTAAGATAAATGAATGTGATAAATGTGTGTACATTAAAAATGTTCCAAATCACATAGTCATTGTTTGCTTATATGTGGATGATATGCTCATAATGAATAATGATATTGCCAATATAAATGCTACTAGTTTGATATGAAAGACTTGGGAGTTGCTGATTTAATTCTGGGAATTAAGATCCATAAGACTTCTCAAGGTCTAGCATTATCACAATCTCATTATATTAAGACAGTACTTGAAAAATTCAAGCACTTGGGCTTTAAAGTTGCAAAGACTCCAATTGATGTGAATCTTGCATTAGCAAAGAACAAAGGCCAGAGCATATCACAATTGGATTATGCTCGTGTGTTGGGTTGCTTAATGTACATCATGAATTGTACACGACCAGATATAGCTTGTGCTATAAGTAAATTGAGTCGATATACGAGCAATCCAGGCCAATCTCATTGGATGGCCATGAAACGAGTTTTGGGGTATTTAGTACATACCCAGGACTATGCTTTGCACTACAATAAATATCCTGCGGTCATTGAGGGATACTGTGATGCAAATTGGATCACCGGATCAACTGATTCCAAGTCCACAAGTGGATATGTATTCACTATTGGTGGAGGAGCAGTATCTTGGAAGTCATCCAAACAAACTTGTATTGCCCGCTCTACAATGGAGGCTGAGTTCATAGCCTTGGATAAAGCCGGTGAAGAAGCTGAATGGCTCCGAAATTTCTTGGAAGATATTCCATTTTGGCCCAAACCATTGGCACCAATATGCATACATTGTGATAGTCAAGCGGCAATTGGAAGGGTTGGGAGCGTTATGTATAACGGTAAGTCTCGCCATATACGACGAAGACATAAAACCGTTAGACAATTACTCTCTAGAGGAATTATCACGATTGACTATGTAAAGTCAAGTGATAATGTGTCGGATCCACTTACAAAAGGCCTAACTAGAGAGGTAGTTGAGAAGTCATCAAGGGGAATGGGACTGTGGCCGAGAACAAGTCATAGTGGCGGTAACTCTACCTAGAAGACTGGAGATCCCAAGATCTAGGTTCAAGGAGATCAAACAAAGTCATTTATTACGGTTCAACATTGTCAACTAAACTTTTGGTCCATTCTCGTGATGAGACAATGTTCAGTACCAAGGATAAAGCATTAAGGCTTTTTAATGATTTCTAAATTTGATACAGGGTATATCAAATAGTGTATCTACGGGATGACACGTTTAGGAATCACCTATGTAAGTGTGAAGTGTTAGCCGCTTCAAGGAGAACATTGTAAGGCCAGTTCTCTACGCACTTATGAAACCAGGCGGTGTTCATGGCTGAAAAGAACACAACAATGAGAACCAAAGACGGTTAAGGGTTGGTTGTGTGACTTGTGGTTGTCTAGGTATACACTAAAGTTCGACGGTTCAAAGATATCAAATCTACCGATTGATCGAGTATATCCGACATAAGTTCACTACGGAAAGTTCAAAGGGAAGCCTACTTATCCAGATGCAATTAATCCTTACTTGCGAATCACACAGTTTTTCATGCATACTTCCGTGATATAGCCATTCCCCATTCATGTGGGGGATA
>NW_017700731.1:0-2120 GCF_001879085.1 Nicotiana attenuata | reverse complement strand
AAGATGTTATTGAGTTAGGGTGTGTGATTGGTTAGGAGCCTCGAGGGCTGGGGAGTGTTTTCGGAGGTGTTCGGGGTGGTTTTTGCACTTAGAATGGTAGCAGATTTTTCTGCAATTTTTGCTCAGTGATTTCCTCTTACGCGATCGCAATCTTCAGCCTGCGATCGCGTTCCTTTGACTCTTTGCTCTTTCGCGATCGCGTACTTGATCACGCGATCGCACTGCCTCAGCACTTCCTTCAATGCGTTCGCACCAGTAGGGTCGCGATCGCATAGACCAAGTTTTGGACCCCCAGTTGTTCTTCTACGCGATCGCGTAACCCTCCACGCGATCGCGATGACCAGTCAGTGGTACCCTTCGCGATCGCATCCCTATTTCCACGATCGCGTAGGGCAATTTTGCCCAGCGAATTTTTAAGTCAAAAACAGAACCAGTGACGGGAAAAACATATCACTTCACGAACTCTTTCTTCTCCAAAGTCCTAGGGCGAATTTTAGAGCACTTCTTCATCAAAGCTTCTTGGGTAAGCATTGTTTAACTTGTTTTCTTCAATTTCTTTCATGAATTAGCAAAATCCTAGCCCTAAATCATGAAATCAAAGTAGAAATTATGGGTTTTGGGTAGAGTTAGGGTTTTGAGAATTTTGGGTGATTCAACCTCAATGTGGGGTCGAATCTTAAAACAAATTATATATTTGGACTCGTGGGGTTATGGGTGATTGAGTTTTGGTCCGAGCCTCGAGTTTGGACCATGTGGGCCCGGTGTCTAATTTCGGGATTTTTGGAATAATGCTAGGAAATTCATATCTAGGCTATGGGATGTTACCATTGAGTCTTTATTGATATTATTAAATTGATTATGCCTAGATATCACTGAATTGGAGGTTGAATCACGAGGTAAAGCAATAGTTGAGGATTAAGCGGATCTCAAGGCTTTGAGGTAAGTGTTTGGTTTAACCCTAGCTTGAGGGAATAGGAGTTGAATCTTGTTGTTAATTGCTATGTGATCGAGTATGATGTATAGGCATGGTGACGAGTATCTATACATTGGTGTCTAGCATAACCGTGAGTCTTTATAATGTAATTATCGTGACTTGGTTGTGAACTCCGTGTTTATTGGAGGATTTCTAGTTGTTGTGAATAACCTGTGAACGGTAATATGATCACTTGATTCTTGGGAGCATTGGCTCGAATTGTGATACGAATATTGAAAGTATACGAAATGACTTGATTCTTTGGAGCGTTGGCTCAAAATAGTAAAGTAAATTATAAGATAAGGAAAGTAAGAAAGAGAAAGCGTTGTTGATTATTCCCTTGTCGGGACGTTTGGCTGAACTTGTTGGGTTCTTTTCCTTGCCGGGATGGTTGTCAAATATTTGCTTATTTTATGCCCCTTGATTGTGACTGTTGTTTGGGGAGTCGGACTGTACCATGATATTGAGGATCGGGTTGCACGCGCGCAACAATGATATTAAGGATCGGGTTGCACGCCGCAACAATAATATGTGAGGATCGGGTTGCGCGCCGCAACAATGATACATGATAAATGATATGGGTCGGGTTGCACGCCGCAACAGTGGTATTGTGGAGCGGGTTGCACGCCGCAACAGTTATTGATGCCATGTGTTTATATCTGAGTATTGATTCCTTGTTCATTGTGGATCTAAGCTGTTTAGTTGGTTACTCTGAATTACTGTTAATATTGTACCTCCCCATCGCATGTTTTCCCTCCCATGTTGTTAATTGCCTTGTATTCGATTTTCGCTGTATATTTATGACTGCACAGGTTTATGTGGTGTCCGGTCTAGCCTCGTCACTACTTCGCCGGGGTTAGGCTAGACACTTACCAGCACATGGGGTCGGTTGTGCTGATGCTACACTTCTGTGCATTTTTGCACAGGTCCAGGTTTGGAGGAACAACATGGTTTTAGCATTATTTGTTGTGATTTGAGGGCTCGATAAGTTCGTATGATATTTTAGGATTGGGTGGCATGTTCGGTTGAGGTCCCGGTGGCCTCGAGTGAGTTTCGAATGCTTAACGTATTTGAATTTGGACTTAGGCAAATTCTGAACTTGGCTGCTTCTGGTGTTTTCGCACCTGCGGTGGGAAGCCCGCAGGTG
>NW_017700730.1:0-2120 GCF_001879085.1 Nicotiana attenuata | reverse complement strand
GACTTCTTTAATTTACCCCATTTTTCCACAATCCAACAAACACACTTTAAGGCTGAAACAAACAAATGGCTTATAACTGGACATTTATCAAATGCCATCACGTAATAAACGAACCAAGCACCAATAAGTACATCAGGGGAATTAATTAAACTAAGGAATACAGTAGTACCAAATTAGGAAAGGAAAGAGAAATGGACCCCAATTCACCATAAATACAGCAAATGAATAAGTAAATAAGAGGGGGAAATGTACCTGTTCCAGTGAATATCTCCTTGATAGCAGTAGAAATAATCAGCCACTACTCTATATTTGACTCCCAAAATTCCGATGAGAACCAGCAGATCTCACGCAATGATTTCGGGTTCTTCAGCAAATGCATTTGACTACACAGCTCCAAATGCAGTACACAACTCCAGTCATTTCCTTTTTCGGGCAGAAATTAATCAAATAAAGTATGGAATTAAAAACAAATGTAGCTCCATAGCGACAGAACAACAACGAGAAACAGTGTAACGACAACGCAAATCAACGGACAACGAGCGGCAATTCCAGGGCTCCAAAACAGCTTTTTATATATGAAAATTTCTGGACAGCAGTAGTAAGACTTTAAAATAGCCAAATAAAGGACGAAAATAACTTCAAATAGGTGTTCAACTACTAATTGCAGGAGAAACAACCGCAAACAACTCCGACTTCTATTTGTAAGGAAGATCAACAACAATAGCAACTAGAGCACAAATCCACATCTCTGAACCAGATAACCCAGCAGATTCGACAACTTCAACAGTAATGAGACTTCAACAAGTCCGAAACATCGACGGGCACAAACTCGAACCTCGATGACACAATAGACTTTGGACTCGACCTTTTCGAATTCCTTTTAAATTCTGCTGAAGGAAACAGCCATTTACCGATTTTCGGTGACTGTTTGGGGTTAAGTTTAATGGGTGCTTTGACTGGTTTTGGGGTGGAGACGAAGACGTGAGGGGGGAGTCTCTCTGGTTGTTGATTTGTGAAGAAGAAGACGAACGGGAAGGTCTCTTTTCCAAAAAAGCTGCGCTGATTCCCTGATCTCAAGGGTGAGGTCCTTTTTTTGGTTTCTAAATTGTGTTTTTACATGTAGGAGGTAGGGTAAAGGGTAATGGGTATTTGGGTAGGGAGATTGGATTTTGAGTGGGTTATTGGGTTTGGGCAGATTTGGGTATAGGCTTTGGGCTCAGCATTAATTTTAGCCAAATTTCACAAGACAAACCTTTCTTTTCCAATTCTTTCTTTTATTTTGTTAATTTTTCCTTTTTCTTTTAATTAAAATCCTACAAATTAAAAATCCGAAATTATCCAAAAGTGAAATTAAACTAATTAGACTAATTATAAAAATTATAAAAACCACTTAATCCTAAATTAAAAGAGAAAAAATCAAATAAAGGAAAACTATTAAAATGAAGTCATTTTTTTGTGATTTCAATTTTTATAAAACGAGTAACTACCAATTAATCCTAAAAATGTAAAAATGAGGCATAAATGTCATGCATGATATTTTTTGTATTTTTCATGATTTAAATAAAACTCAAATATGCACAAAATACAGACAATTAAATAAAATTCTATAAAAATTTCTCAAATGGCAAACAATTAACAAAAATCTATTTTTCTTGAGATTTTATAGGAGTATTTCGAATAGGGCAAAATCACATGCTTACAGCTGTCCCTCTTTGCTCGGAAACATGAAGAGTTTCCGGGCAAAGATAAAGTGAGCAATATGAGGGATTTTTGCCCGTTTGAAACTCTATGAGAAGCGTTTTTTAAAGGAGCCTGACCGAACCCTGCTTCAGAGGTTGCCTACATATCCTTGGCTATAAAGGAATCAGGTCAGTTTAGTTCTGGAAGTTTTGGTAGCTGGGACTACCGGGGAGCTGTGATTTCACTGCTGTTGCTGCTGCTACTGCTTGCTGACCCCCCTTATTACACCAAAAGGAAAATCAAAGCTAAGCTAGCTATGCCTATCAACTATGAGTTACAAGATTCCTATCTATAAATCTCTTGAAGCTTGATCTTGAGTCTTAGCTGATTTTGCTGTGGACTTCGATCTGAATCTTGATGCTCGCAAGTTGTAGGTGTTG
>NW_017700729.1:0-2121 GCF_001879085.1 Nicotiana attenuata | reverse complement strand
CGTGGGCGGTTCGCTGCCCGCGACGTCGCGAGAAGTCCATTGAACCTTATCATTTAGAGGAAGGAGAAGTCGTAACAAGGTTTCCGTAGGTGAACCTGCGGAAGGATCATTGTCGAAACCTGCAAAAGCAGAACGACCCGCGAACTTGTTTAAACACTGGGGAGCGGCGCGGCCGGGGTGCTTCGGCCTCCGTCCGTGCGGCTCTCTCCTATCCCCGGCGCGCGCGCTCGCGTGCGTGCCGGGTGATTAACGAACCCCGGCGCGAAAAGCGCCAAGGAATACTAAATTGAAAGCCTGCCCCTCGCGCCCCGTTCGCGGTGCGCGCGGGGGGACTTGTGCTTCTTTTGAAACACAAACGACTCTCGGCAACGGATATCTCGGCTCTCGCATCGATGAAGAACGTAGCGAAATGCGATACTTGGTGTGAATTGCAGAATCCCGTGAACCATCGAGTCTTTGAACGCAAGTTGCGCCCGAAGCCATTAGGCCGAGGGCACGTCTGCCTGGGCGTCACGCATCGCGTCGCAACACAGGGAAAGCAGCAGTTTCAGAGGAGTTAGTTGTCGGAAATCAGGCACCCACCTTGAGAACAAAGGGAGAGCAGTTCAAGTTTTGGAAAATCAGGCATCCACCTGGAGAACAAAGGGAAAGCAGTTCAAGTTTTTGAAATCAGGCGCCCACCTGAGAACAAAGGGAAAGCAGTTCAAGTTTTGGAAATCAGGCGCCCACCTGGAGAACAAACGGAGAGATGTTCAAGTTTTGGAAATCAGGCGCCCACCTGGAGAACAAAGGGAAAGCAGTTCAAGTGTTGGAAATCAGGTGCCCGCCTGGAGAACAAAGGGAAAACATTTCATGTTTTGGAGATCAGGCGCCCACCTGGAGAACAAAGGGAAAACTGTTGAAGTTTTGTAAATCAGGCGCCCACCTGGAGAACAAAGGGAAAGCAGTTCAAGTGTTGGAAATCAGGCACCCACCTGGAGAACAAAGGGAAGCAGTTCAAGTTTCGAGGAAAGGCAGTGTTGGAAATCAGGCGCCCACCTGGAGAACAAAGGGAAAGCAGCAATGTTCAAAGGAAGACATCAATCAGGAGCCCACCTGGAGAACAAATGGAAACGGTTAAAGTCTCAAGGAAAAACAGTGCAAATGTTGGCAATCAGGTGCCCACCTGGAGAACAAAGGGAAAGCAGCAATGTTCAAAGGAAGACATCAATCAGGAGCCCACCTGGAGAACAAAAGGAAACAGTTCTAGTCTCAAGGAAAAAATAATGCAAATATTGGTAATCAGGCACCCACCTGGAGAACAAAGGGAAAGCAGCAATGTTCAAAGGAAGACGGTTCAAGTTCAGCAATCAGGCGCCCACCTGAGGAACAAAAGGGAAAGCACCTCAGAATACAATTCAAGTCAGCAACAAAGGAAGCTCACCTAGATAGTACAAGTCAACAGAGCAACCGAAACTGCAAGATCAAGTTTGGAGATATAGATTGGACTATTGTAATTCATAGATCATATTTTAGTCTAGCGTCTTTTATTTTGTCTTGGTGTAATAAGGAGTTCAGCAAGCAGTAGCAGCAGCAGCAACAGTGAAATTACAGCTTCTTGGTAGTCCCAGCTACCAAAACTTCCCGAACTACACTGACCTGTTTCCTTTATAGCCAAGGATATGTAGGCAACCTCGGAAGCAGGGTGCGGTCAAATCTTTCAAAAATGCTTCCCACGAAGTATTCAAACGGGCAAAAATCGCTCGTATCCGCTCACTTTATCTTTGCACAAAAACTCTTCGTGTTTCCGAGAAAAGAGGTGCAGCTGTGAGCACGTGATTTTCTCCCTATAGGAATTACTCCTATAAAATACAAGAAAAAATAATCTTTTTCATATTTTTTACAATTTTGTAGGATTTTGTGGGAATTTATGCTAATTGTCTGCATTTCTATGCATGTTTATTTTTGTTAAAATCATGAAAGTGCCAAAAACACCATGCATTGCATTTAGGTTTTATTTTTTTTATTTTTAGGATTAATTAGTAAATTAGTTGTTTTTATCAAAAATGAAAATCACAAAAAATTTGGCTCACTTTTGCATTTTTGCTTTTTAATTTTTAGATTAGTCATTTCCTCTTTTAA
>NW_017700728.1:0-2121 GCF_001879085.1 Nicotiana attenuata | reverse complement strand
TTCATCGTCAGCCTCTACAATTACATCTACTGCATCAATAAGGGAACAATTTGCAAACTCACTTGGTCGCCTCATCGATTTCTGCACATTGAATATAATTTCCTCATCATTGAGCCTCATCTTAAGCTCCCCTGTCTCGCAATCAATCAACGCTCTTCCCGTGGCCAAGAAGGGTCGACCTAGAATTATGGGAATTTCTTCATCCACTTTGCAATCCAAGATTACAAAATCTGCAGGGAACACGAATTTCCCCACCTGAAAGCACATCATCAAGAATCCCAACTGGACGCTTAACAGTCCTGTCAGCCAGCTGCAATAACATAGAAGTAGGTCGAGCTCTGCCAATGCCTAACCTCTTATAAATGACCAGGGGCATGAGATTAATGCTGGCCCCTAAATCACAAAGTGCCTTAGCAAATGCATAGTTACCAATGGTGCATGGAATTGTAAAACTACCTGGATCAGATAGTTTTTCAGCAACAGGTCTAGATACCACTGCACTACATGTCTGAGTAAGGGTCACAGTCGATAAGTCTTGAAAGTCAAACTTCCGAGACATCAAGTCCTTCATCATTTTAGCATATCCTGGCATCTCCTTTAGAGCTTCAATCAGTGGAATGTTTATCTGGATTTGTTTGAGCATCTCTAGGAACTTTTTATACTGCTCCTCTTTTTGATGCTTGGCCAACCTTTGCGGGAATGGTGCAGGAGGTCTTTTCTTCCCAATCACGTGAGGTTTCTCCTTTTCAGCTACTATTGGTTCCGTTGCTGTCTCAACTACTGGCTCAATTACTGTCTCAGTCTCTTGCTGTATATTCTTTTCTTCAGGAGTAGGCTGAACCGTTACCTCTGTCAATCTCGTAGAGTCATCCAGTTCAATGGGTACTGGAATTAGTGTCTCAGCCTGTATATTTTCTTGAGCTCTCTCTTGCTCAACATATAAATCCCTGCCATTTCGTAGACTCACCGCCATCAGCTGCTTTGGGCCGTGATCTTTTGGATTGATTTGGGTATCTGCAGGTAGTGTCCCTTGAGGACGATTGTTAAGTGACATTGAAATCTGGCCCACTTGTACCTCAATATTCTTGATAGCTGCATCATGTGCATCCACCCTTTCATTTATTTTAGCATTGGACCCAATAACCTGCTCCATCATTGCTTCAAGCCTTGCAAACCCGTCTTCCTGTCTTCCACCTTGCTGTTGCTGAGGTGGGTGGTACCCTTGCTGCTGATTGTTGTACCCTTGAGGTCTAGGATACGGTGCCATGTTGTTGGGGGGTCTCATGCCTCCCATATTTCCGGCGTTATATTGTGGCTGCGGTGGCCTGTACTGCTGCTGAGTCTGCTGACCCCAGTTCTGATTACCTTGCCTCTGACCCCCATAGTTAGCCACATAGTTCATATCTTCAGGGTGCTGGTGATGATGATCATGCTCTGCATTCCATGGATTACCAATTGGCTGGCTGATGCAAGATGTGCACAAGCCTCCGTTGGTAGTGTCTACTATGTGAACCTGTTGCTTCTGCCCTGATTCCTCCACCTTTTTGGTGAGAATGCTCATTTGCGTCAAAAGAGTCGCCATGTTTTCAGCCATTGTATTAGAAGGATCAAGAGACACTGAGTGCACCACTGGAGTGATGGGTGCATTTCTAGAAGTCCAACCCGAATTCTGCGCCATCTTGTCGAGCAAATTCTGACCTTCTCTCCAAGTCTTGCTCAAGAATGCCCCACCAGCTGAGGCATCAACTATATTCTTCAAGCTGTCTGACAATCCCATGTAAAACCGTTGTCCCAACATCTGCTCTGGAACACCATGGTGGGGACACATAATCAACATTCCTTTAAACCTGCCCCATGTCTCGTGTAGTGTCTCCATTGGTTTCTGTTTGAAGCTCACAATCTCATCAATTTGTTGAGCGGTCTTGTTGGGAGGATGGAACTTGTTGTGAAATTGCTTGACCAACTCATCCCAAGTTGCTATAGAGTTTATGGGAAGCGAGTTTAGCCAAACCTGAGCAGCTCCTGTCACCGAGAATGGAAACAATAATAGTCTGATTGCTTCCGGAGTCACGTTCGGTTGCCTTTGAGTTTTGCAAATAGACAGGAAGTTCTTTAAATGTT
>NW_017700727.1:0-2121 GCF_001879085.1 Nicotiana attenuata | reverse complement strand
AGCCGGTTCGAGGTAAGTGACTTGTCTAAGCTTGTGTGGGGGACCTTTCCCCTTAGGATTTGTTATTTGTCATTTTGAGTGCCTTGTACGCGAGGTGACGAGCGCGTACTTGAGCCAATTGTTGAAAATCTTGATTTTACTTAAGATAGTGAGATTGAGTTCCTTTCATATTTACTTTATTCTACTTGCAATTATAACATGTGCTAGATTAGGAAAGCATGTTTAGTTGATTTAACTTGCCTAATTGCTTAAGTTTCCTTGACTGTACTACGTGAAGCATGCTAGGCCAGTACTACCTATTTGCTTGTCTTTTGTACTTCGTTTCCGTGTACCTTCTGGTTGTGATTGTGCATTTATATTGGGACTACGGATGTGGGATTCCGGTAGCTCCTCCCCTTGTTTGTTTACTTTGGGACTACGGGTTCGATTCCCGGTAGATCCCCCTGCACTTTTACTTTGGGACTGCGGGTTAGATTCCTGATAGATCCCCCTGCATATTGATGGTTGGACTACGGGACGGTATCCCGGGAGATCCTTCTGTTTGGCACATGAGTTGGACTACGGGACGGTATCCCGGGAGATCCACTGGACAGTTGAGGAAAGGGATACAGGACGGTATCCCGGGAGACCCTCGTTGTTATCCTTGGTATTGAGCTGTAGTCATTCTGTGTTTATTTTGTTCTTTGTGTAGTTGTTATTGCCTCATTGGCCTGTCTTATCTCACTGCTGTACTTATTATTTCTGTCAGATTTTCATACTGTTGATTATTATTATATTTTACCTCAGTAGGGCCCTGACCTTCCTCGTCACTACCTAACCGAGGTTAGGCTTGGCACTTGCTGAGTACCGCTGTGGTGTACTCATGCCCTTCCTGCGCATGTTTTTCATGTGCAGATCCAGGTACCTCTTCTCAGGCGCACTATCCTTGAGGCGAGGAGATACACGGAGTCTTCGAGGTATATCTGCCGCGTCCGCAGACCAGGAGTCTCTATTCTGTTCCAGCTTTAGTATTTAGTTTATCCCTTTTCTCTCAGTTGTTTAGATATTTAGGAGTTAGAGCAGCGTACTATGTTTCTGTTAGCCTGTGGTTCCCGTGAGTTTCCGGGTTTTGGGATTGAATTGTAGACTTCCGCATTTCTTTGAGTTGTATAGGCCGAGCGGCCTTATATGCAGTTATTATTTTAATATGTTTAGTTTATTCAGCCATTTCGCTACTTAAGTTGTTATTTCTGCATTGATAGGCTTACCTAGTTGTAGGAACTAGGTGCCATCAAGACATGTTCATGGAGGGTGAACTGGGGTCGTGACAGGGATATGTGGTTTACTATACGCGAGCGTGAGCATTCGCTCTCGAATGCGAAGGCCTGGGAGGAGACTCGCGAACGCGTAGGCCATTTTGGCCGCTGTGCATCGTGAACACGAAGAAGGCATGTGGCGAATGCGAAGAAGGCCTAACGCCCAGACCTTAAAATATTTCAAAGTCGGGATTTCACCCATTTTTCACCATCTTCTCATTAGAGCTCGGCCTAGAGGCGATTTAGAGGAGAAATTTCATCACCCTTTCATAGGTTAGTATACTTTAACTTGTTTTCTTTCATTTACATCATCAGCCATTTATTTCTAGCTTTATTATTTGTTCTTTCATGGTTGAAAATTAAGGATTTGAGAAGAATTGAGGGTTTTTGTAAATTTCGGATTTGGATCCCAAATTGGGGTCCGATTTCAAAACTAATTACATAATTGGGTTCGGGGGTAAATGGATAAATAGGTTTTGGTCCGAATCTCAAGTTTTGACCAAGCGAGCTCAAGGTTGACTTTTGTTGTCTTTTTGGAAAAAAGTGTAAAGATCTTAACTTTATGTATCGTAATTGATTTCCCTAGCATTATTTGATGTTATTGAGTCGATTTTGATTAGATTCGGTTGGTTCGGAAGTGGATTTTAGAGGAAAGGCCCGGTAGAGCTTAGATTTACTTGCGGAGCAATGTAAGTGTTGGATCTAACCTTGATTTGAGGGAATTAGAAACCATTGAGCTATGTGATATGTGAATTACATGTGTAGCGGCGTATATGCGAGGTGACAAGTGTATATAAGCCGTCAAAATACTTGTTTCCATGCTTTC
>NW_017700726.1:0-2121 GCF_001879085.1 Nicotiana attenuata | reverse complement strand
TTCATATTTTGTAATAATTTAATTGTACAAATTACTTACGTATGGCTTCCCGGCTCGATATTTTTGAGGCCCAGCGGCTATATGTTTTTTTTATAATTGAAATTCATATTTTTTAATAACTCAATTGTATAAATTTTATATATATATATATATATAAAAGTTCCGGGCTCCATATTTTGAGGATCGAAATACCAGTATAAGATACTAAAACAAAAGGAATTCTAAGCTAAAATACTACACATTACTACGCTACAGGGCTCTGAATTTTACTACGCTAAAAGGGTCTACGTTTTACTACGCTAAAAAGGTCTAGATTTTACTATGCTAAAAAATAATCTAAACAAAACATAAACAACAAATAAATTTAATTGCCAATAAAACACAAAACGGCATGAAAGCACATATATATAAATAAGAATATTAACAGACAAATTTATTTGACAAATTTATATTTTTATATAAAACAGTAAAATTAAATCCGGATAAATTTAAGATGCTAATTTCGAAAAAAAAACACAAACCGAAATAGAACACATACAAATCAAATAATATGCATTATTATAAAAGTTTCAACTTAAAATAAATCGAAATACCTCGATTTAGAATTTTCGGAAAGCAAATAGATCGAAATTTTGACTCCGAAAGCGTGAATCAACAATAACAAGAAGCTCTACTCGAGTGTGAGACCTACATTCTTCAAGTTTTATGTGACGGGGGGACCCAAATTTTTTTTTTTTATAATGGCGGACAGTGGGGGGACCAGGTTTTTGGATAGAGGACTAAAATAATGGTGAAGAAGAAGACGGGTGAAGAAGATGGAGGGTTTTTTATTGAGGGATATAACGCCAGGTTTTCTGGCGCTATATCACTGTGCAGTTACCGTTATTATATAGCGCCAGGTTTTCTGGCGTTATATATATTATGGTCACCTTTTTTTTTACACTTATTTGTGTCTTTTGAGTCCAAAACAACAACATTTTGGTTCCGGACTCCATCTTCACCTCAAGATTTGACTCACAAGTACCACACATTATTCACAACTCACCCACTTACTCTAATATAGAGGTCACTGACATTACCTTTCCTTCATGAATCAAGTGCCCTCACACAACAAAAGAGAGTAGTTCCTCACAATAAAATTTAAGAACACTTAGGAACTCAAGATAGAAAGAATTCACTCACTCTCAGAAATAACATTCATATGCCACAAAAGATGCACCATAAGCTTGCCCGTAGTGTACTACTCCACTAATCGAGCTCATTCAATCGAGGATCAATTAGGACTTTATTAGTTGTAATGTAGGCTACGGGACGGGTAGGATATATTTAGATATAAGAGTGACTACACCTCCCTAAGCACTTTAATACATACATTTTAACATTTAAACCCCATACTTATGTCAAACCAAAATTCCACCTTCACATCAATGTAAATTACCCCATTCTTCTTTAAGCACACTTACGTCAAGAGCCACCACTTATCAAGGAATTTTTTTTCCACAACATTCCAACTATATTTTTTTTCCAATTCAAGTGGCTCTTCCTTTTTCAAAACAGTGCACCTTTCTCCTTATTCAATTAGTTCCACTCAAAAGCCAAACCAACCACCCCACACTTTAACTTTTACAAAGTTCATAACAATTCAAGTGCTCATGAGAGGTGAAAAGGTTCAAATAGATGGTTAATTCAAACAAATGGGTAAGGCTTGTAATGTGGTTGCCAAAGAAAAAGGATTATAGGCTCAAAGAGGTTAACTACGATACATAACGATTAGGTGGGTAAAATATACATATCTGGCTCAACAAGAAAACGCCTATATCACTTCCAAGACTGAACAACACTACTATTTCGCTTTGCAAACACACGGGGCAAGTTCTAGGCATCAAATGCAATGCACAGAATAAAACCAAACCTCACACACACATGGCACATGACTCACTCAGGATTGGATTCATCAAGACACTCTAGTCAAAGCAGTTAAGCAAATTTAAAATTATACAATTTAAGGTACTTATACAAGAGTCAAAAACTGAGCCTAAGCGTCACAACCAAAGTACTCACTATTCTCAAGGCATAACAAAGTCAAGAGATATTGCTTCAGTTCAAAACACAACACAATGG
>NW_017700725.1:0-2121 GCF_001879085.1 Nicotiana attenuata | reverse complement strand
AGATTGGACTTTTCCTGATGACGGATCTTCTAGACAATTTTCTTGAGGGAAGTAAGTCTAAAGAAAATACCAAAAAGATTTTTTATTTTGTTAGGTAGTGTAGCAATCACCCCTTGGTTTTTCTTTAAACCATGGTTCTTTTCCAAGGGTTTTATTTGAACCGGGTGTAGTTAGTTTTTTTTTTGGGGAATAGGAGCCATTGTGTTTTGTTTTGAAATAAAGCAATATCTCTTGACTTTGTTATGCCTTGAGAATAGTGAGTACTTTGGCTGTGACGCTTAGGCTCAGTTTTTGACACTTGTATAAGTACCTTAAATTGTATGATCTTAAATTTGCTTAACTGCTCTGACTAGGGTGTATTGATGAATCCAATCCTGAGTGAGTTATGTGCCATGTGTGTGTAAGGTTTTGTGTTATTCTGTGCATTGCATTTGATGCCTAGAACTTGCCCCGTGTGTTTGCAAAGCGAAATAGTAGTGTTGTTCAGTCTAGGAAGTGATATAGGCATTTCTTTGTTGAGCCAGATATGTATATTTTACCCGCCTAATTATTATGTATCGTAGTTAACCTCGTTGAGCCTATAATCCTTTTTCTTTGGCAACCACATTACAAGCCTTACCCATTTGTTTGAATTAACCATCTATTTAAACCTTTTCACCTCTCATGAGCACTTGAATTATATAAACTATGTAAAAGTTAAAGTGTGGGGTGGTTGGTTTGGCTCTTGAGTGGAACTAATGAAATAAGGAGAAAGGTGCACTGTTTTGAAAAAGGAAGAGTCACTTGAATTGAAAAAAAATATAGTTGGATTGTTGAAAAAAAAAATCTTGATAAGTGGTGGCTCTTGACGTAAGTGTGCTTAAAGAAGAATGGGGTAATATACATTGATGTAAAAGTGGAGTTTTGGTTTGACATAAGTATGGGGTTTAAATGTTAAAATGTATGTATTAAAGTGCTTAGGGAGGTGTAGTCACTCTTATATCTAAATGAATCCTACCAGTCCCGTAGCCTACATTACAACCAAATAAAGTCCTAATTGATCCAAGATTGAATGAGCTTGATTAGTGGAGTAGTACACTACGGGCAAGCTTATGGTGCATCTTTTGGGGCATATGAATGTTATTTCTGAGAGTGAGTGAATTCTTTCTATCTTGAGTTCCTAAGTGTTCTTAAATTTTATTGTGTGGAACTACTCTCTTTTGTTGTGTGAGGGCACTTGATTCATGAAGAAAAGGTAATGTCAGTCACCTCTATATTAGAGTAAGTGGGTGAGTTGTGAATAACGTGTGGTACTTGTGAGTCAAATTTTGAGGTGAAGATGTAACGCTTTTGTGCTTAGTCTATTTTAAATACTCTTGGTGTGATGAGTTAGGAGAATTGTTTAAAAAGGTCGTGTCTATAAAAAAAAGTGTAGTTTGATTGCTCGAGGACGAGCAATGGTTTAAGTATGGGGTGTTGATGATAGGCTATAATTGCATATTTTAGTCGCTTATTACACTCGAATTTACTGCACTTTAATTGAGTTTGCGCTTTAATCGCTAGTGTTTTGCACTAATTGTGTGTTTTATGCCTTGTAGGTATAATTCCGAGCTATATAGATGTTATGGAATGAATTTAAGTGATTTTAAGCTTTGAAGTCTGAGTAAAAGCTCAAGGAATTAAGCCGGGATCGTGTTCGGGGGTCAAATTTGATAATTAAGTACGAACGAAGACTTGAGGAGGCATATTGCGCACTGTCTAGTAAAATAGACATAACTTTTTGCTCAGAACTCCATTTGGGCTCCACAATATATGGTTGGAAAGCTAACTCAAAGGGATACAACTTTTATGTTTTACGTTTTTCCAAACTCTAAACGGAACAGTGTGAAAAACCGCGGTTTTGCCGCGACCGCGGCAGAACCGCGGTGGAAGGCAGTTTCTGAAGAATGAAGAATCCGCGAGGGCGTTTGGCCGCGGTTCCACCGCGATCGCGGTGAAACCGCGGTGGGAAGCGTAAATTTCAGGGGCTAAAGTGTAAAACATGGGATTTTAAGTCCTAAACCCTATATAAAACAAAGGAGGCCGGCCTAGAACAAGAAGAGGACATATTTTGGACACAAATTAGTCCTAAGGAGGCGGAGA
>NW_017700724.1:0-2122 GCF_001879085.1 Nicotiana attenuata | reverse complement strand
GATTTGGTCAAATGATCGATTGATTGATTAACTTTTTGGACCAAATTTATTTGTTAATAGTAAAATATTAACAGAAATGTTATTAAATATTTGGTTTAATAACAAAATATTAATATTAAATATTAATATTAAATCCAATCCGTTTTTCTGTTTTGGTAACAGAAAAGTAACTACCCTCTTCAATTTTCCCTCTTTATTTTTCCTCTTTATTATTGAGTAAATGGCCATTTATGTAATGGCATTTATGTTGTGGGCGTTTTGCATAAACAACCATTCTGAAGAGACCCAACTTTGGCTATAAATACAACACTATTCTGCTCAGAATTTTAACTACAATTTTCTGAGTTTCCTCTCCTTCTTCTGCATACTTTTAGCATCAAAACAAAGCAAAAAGTAAGTGGGATTTTCTACCGAACTTTGTGTTCGCTGAAACACTGGGGTTTGAAGTACCACTACACCAGTGTGTAATTCGTTCTATCCTGGGAGGAAATAATCCATAACCTTGGGTACTAGGAGGGGATTAAATTCCTTAAGGAAACACTGTGAATTCAGTGGGCTCGAATTGGTTTATGTCATTTCTGTTTATATGCATTACTGTTTATATTCATTTATATTTCCAGAATTTATTTTACAAATACAGTGTAATAACATATATATTATAGCTTATAAATAATTGCAAGTTAAAGACAAAAAAATATTGCAAAGAGATATTCAAGGGCATGTCTTATAATTTTTATTACCAAAAATGGCATATCTTTCTTAGTCTTCTTCCCCCCAATGGAATGAGCACAACTAGGTACTAATACCACCATTAAAAGGAAAAAAAACTAAAGAAGATATGCCAAAGTACAAGTTACACCATAATCTACATTGTATCTCTAACAAATCTCATAAATCCTTCAAGGTTCGGAGGAGGTTCCGTTGGTGGTGGCGGAAAAGAAGCTTGTTCATCACCGCTTCCGGGCGAAGCAGCATCCTCCGCAAGTTCCGCTATCATTTCTTCATAAGCTTCGTCTATCTCCGGTTGTGATTCTGCAAGTCCAAAGTTTCTAACCTTTTCAATTTCTAAATTTAAAATTCTCATACCATCACCGACGATTAAATGGTAAATGTGACAAATACATCTCACATGGAAACAATTACTAAATGCAGGATTTAGTGTTGTTGTAAGTATGCCTATAGCACTAGTGTTACTAGAAGCATTATCCATAGAAATTGCCATTATTTTATCTCTAATGCAAAAATATCTACAAATATCTGCAACAGTGTTAGCAATAAACTTACCTGTGTGACGTAAATTAATTATTCTATATGCAATAATGCGTTTTTGCATTATCCACTCCTCGTCTATCCAATGACTTGTAACAGTTAGATAATCACAGTCATTATTACTTCTACCAATATCAGTAGTAATGGAAATCCGATTAGTTATATGAGTAAATAAATACCGCAAATATTGTTCATATTCATGTTTATATTTATAAATATCGCTCTTAATTGTTGCGCGAGGCCAACCTTTATAAAGTAGGATTAAAAACTTTTCTAATATAATGCACAAAATTAGGGTTAGAAGAAAAAGTATATGGTAAGCACATAACGGTAACCATCTTTGCTAATTCTTCACGATCTTTATTAGGATCGTAATATAAAATACCACCGGTCATAGTGTTAATTCCTGGTTGAACTAGATTTGAACCTGTACTAGGGTTAACCGCAGTATCTACACTTGTCCCCTCTTGCTGCGCTTTCATTTGTAAATATTTAACTTTATCTCTAGGGTGTGTTTGTATGTGCCTAGCCAAACTACCCGTACCGCTACGGTCTCCAGTATATTTATGCGCCAGCAATTTCCCACAAGTTTTACACTTAGCCTTATTTTGTTCTCTTACTTGAGTAAAAAAATTCCAAACTATTGATGTTTCTAGGCGTTTAGAAGGTTGTCTATTAAAAGTAGGGGTTTCTACAGGTGGGTCGGGCGGGGCATCAGTTGTGTTATTAACAGGACTAGTAGGTGAATCATCTAAATCCGGTTGGGTTTCATCTACATCCTCATTTTCCTCATCATTTTCTAAGATAGTTTGATTAGGATAAAGAGCATTCATAACTTCTTCATTTAATTGTT
>NW_017700723.1:0-2122 GCF_001879085.1 Nicotiana attenuata | reverse complement strand
CATAGCCTGCGAATCCTTAATTTTGCGTTTCATGGCCCAGGACATCATGGTCTGAGGACGTCATCCCAACCGTCCAAGGACAACATTCACGGTCCAACGGGAACTTGCATCATGTTTAAATTTATGCACGATATATGCTCGTATTGCTTACTTGCAGGTGCACCGGCTATCAACGGCCATCTCAGCAGGAGCGATCCCGCTCCGGTTCCCGCAGCCTATCAGATTTTGAATACCTTTTGCTCCCCCCCAAACGTCGTGTCCGTCTTTTAGATCTCCATCGGCATATTCCGTCAATGGTTCCTGAACTACATACGGCCTGATTCCTATAAAACCAGGGAAATGTAGGCAGCTCGAAACCAGAGCTCGGTCAAAGTCTTTTCAAAACGCCACTTCTGGTCAAAATTGGCCATCATATCTTTACCCGACAACTCTTTCATCCTTCCCGGGTAAAGAGGGCAGCTGTTGATACCCAAATTTTCCCTATGTATTTTTATACCCAAAATACTTCCAAAATAGCATATATGTGCATATATAAGCACACCCAAGAGTTTTGGTATTTTTTTTATTTTATTTAAAGTTCTTAAAACCAATTTATTGCCTATTTTAATACAACAAAATCCAATAATTATTCCCAAAACTATCATTACAAATTTGTTTGGTATTTTTAAAGCTAATTGCATATAAATGCAATTATAGCCTATTCTACAATTAATAGTGTTTTATAATTGCAAAATCAGTTCCAGTATTTTTTAATTAATACATATGTATTATTAATTGGTTCAGCATCTTTAATTTTTCTTTTAAAATTATTTTCATTATTTTTTATAAAATAAAAGGTAAAACTGGCTATTTCAATTATAGCCCCAATTCATTTCAATTGTAGCCCCATCTACATTTCAATTTTAGCCTAAAACTGATCCAATTTCAAACCCAAAATCGGACCAGCCCAATCTCACTTAACCCAACCCAATAACCCATTTATCTAACCCGCCCGGATTACCTTTTAATCCAGGCCGTTGATCATTTTGATCAACGGTCCAGATCACCACTTTCCTTTTTTATTCGTCTAACCCTACCCTAATCCCTCATTCTCTTCTGATAGCCGCCTTTGGATACTCTCCCTCTCCCAAATTCTCTCGAAGGTTCTTCGGAACCCTAATCGTCTCCGACCTTTTCTTCACCGTACTTCCACCGGAATCCATGGCGGTCCTGGCCATGGATGGCCTATACCCACTCACCCTCGCCATTAGACCATGGGTGTTCGAGGTTTTGGAGGCTGACTTCGATGGTTCGCTTTTAGATCTTCTTAGATCTGGCCTCTCCGGCAATGCTCCGGTGTATTCAAGCTCTAAAGCCTAATTCTTGACCCCTCCGACTCGAGATTGGACCTGTTTCCAAGCCTTTCTCATCTCTAGGTGATTTTCCAAGACCCTAAGCTATTCGAGGTTCCTTCTCTATTTGTTTGCCTAGATCTATGCTAAATCTATGCTATACTTTACATTTTAAGTGATTTCCCCAAGTTTTCCTTTTAAAATCGTTTGAGTTCAATTTAGGGTTTCTTTGATTTTCATGTGTTTCTTCTACTGTGGTTTTCTTCCTACCTTGTCTTTACGAGCTCTTGTACTGTATTTGCATGACTGTCCTCTTATTATGATTTTCATGACTTTCTTCTACTATGAAGAACGTGTCCTTTTTATGACTTCTGCACTTATTTCGTTGCTATTTTTGCCTCACTTACTTGCTTTCATCTCTAGACTTAATTATTTGTAAAAGCTCTAAAATTTGGGGTTCATTCGAATTGTTGAGGCTACTTGTTACGTGACTTGTTTCTGAACGTCTTTCATTTCGAAACCCTAGTCTCTTTGGATCTATTTGAATTCCTGAAGTTGTTTCCTCTACTCACTGATTTTGAATGCATGACACTCCTCTTTGTTTTAAATCTAGCCTCACATGCTTAATGTCTATGCACTCTTATAGGTTAAATTTCCTCCTCGAAATAATCTTTGATTGTGGACTGATTTCGAATCTCTCTGTGTAATTGATTCTTTCCTTTATTGTCTTGATTTCACTTATTTCTTGGACTTGTTTGAAATATTTTCCTTTCGACCCTGCCTTTTCTACT
>NW_017700722.1:0-2122 GCF_001879085.1 Nicotiana attenuata | reverse complement strand
GCCCCCAGGAAAGCTACCATAAAGGCGAAACGTCGATGCTCTTCCCACTTTTGGCGGTTTCCTTTGCTACATATCTTACTTTCTGGGTTGTTGAACCCCCCGATATGGCCATATCGATGATATATGAAGCTCAGAGTACAAAAGCCATTTGCCAGATTTGTGTTATGGACGGCTCTGACTATCTTCAAAGAGTCTAGAAATCTGTGCACGGCTACAACTCTGGGGGCAACCAAGTACTTGTGCCTCATTGGAACCTCATCCTTTCCAATGTAGCCAGCTATTTCCTCTAATGTCGGGGTAAGCTCAAAGTCCGAAAAATGGAACACATTATGTGATGGATCCCAGCATGTAACCAGTGCTCTAATAATATCTCCGCGAGGCACAATATCGAGCAAACCGGTAAGCCCTTTCAAATGTTTCTTGACTGCATCTTGCCCTTCTCCGCCTAAATCGTTCCACCACAGACGTAACTCCAAAGGGATTTTATGCATGATTGAAAATAATTCATTTTGAGTCGTGCTCATCCTGCACATTTATTAAGGTGATTTTAATCACTTATTTTGACCTAAAAGAGAAAAATGGCACAATCTCTGTTCAAATTGCCAATTTAAACAAACAGCCGGTATTGCGGATACGGCCTTTCAGCACTTCATAAAGAAGATTTTAAGGTTGTGCCTGCTAACCATTAAAAAATAATCCAGGGTGGCTGTTCTTACGAAAACAGCCTTCGGCGCCCAGTTGAGGACATTTGGCGTATTTTAAACAAGAATGGCGGCACCCGACTTATTCATGATGAAATTAAAAATTTTGGCATTTTTTGGCTATTTTTGAAAAGGGGAGGTTGGACCCGATGAGGGTTGCCTACGTATCTCACATCCGGTGAGAATCAAACCAGCGTAGTTCGGGCAAACAAACTAGCTATTTTCAAAAACAAAACTCTTTTGTATTTTCTTTTCAACATCTTGAAAAATAAGAACCTTTGGTTTTTCCTTTCGCGAACTATTATTAAAAATAAAAACTATTTGTTTTGCGTTTCAATTGGCACATAAACAAATTATAATTAAAAAAAATATTTTTGTTTTCCCTTTCCATTGACATCAAACACTTCTCTTATTTTCTCAAAAATCCGGCAGAGTTTCGGCACTACTTGGACATTGGTTTTTCTAATATAGGAAATTAACTCTCTACACTGCTATTTTCTCTTTTGGTTTTTCCACTTTTTCCAAATATTCAAAGCCGGTCAGCATGCGAGTCCCAAACAGATAAATGCACAAGTAGGATGCATCAGGATGGTCCATTATTCCGGGTACACCTGTCCTAGACGGACTCAACCCCTGTGTTGAGTCCCCTAAGTCAAAATGCACGTGATGCAAATAAGCGTTCCTACTAGGGATAGGTTCAAAACCTGGGTGTGTCTTCTAGACTGTGTACCCGAGCGAACAACTCGAGTCGAGGAGGGGGCTACGTACCGGGAACCAAAAGGCCATCCGGCTTAGTAACTTGTCCGGCCTCTTTCTTATTTCAGGGTATTGACACTAACAGAATTAGGAGTCTCCACCAGTGAGCACATCCCCGGAGGCGAGAAGAGAAGGGTTTCGCCACAGTTTATATACAATCCAGATAATATCAAAGCGGTAAAAAGCAACATTTTGCACATTTAGCATGAAACATGTAGAAAAATCAGATAAAGCCAAATACAACAATATATCTAAGCTCGAATTCTGAACCCTGAACCAAAGTTCTGGGTTCTCGTCCCCAGCAGAGTCGCCAGAGCTGTCACACCTCCTTTTTCGCTACACCTGTGAGGGTGTAAAGGAGTTTTTCCAATTAAAGGACGGTCGGAACGGGATTTATTATCAATATTCAGAGTCGCCACTTGGGAGGTTAATGGTGTCCCAAGTCACCGGTTGGATCCGGAACCGAGGAAATTATGACTCTGCTAACAGTCCGCGAATCAGAAATCCGAGTAAGGAATTCTGTTAACCCGGGAGAAGGTGTTAGGCATTCCCGGATTCCGTGGTTCTAGCACGTCGCTCAACTGCTGTGTTGGCTTTTAACTGATTTTAAAACATATTCTAACCTATAAGCCTTTTAATAGTAAACCGCTTTTATTGTCATTTTT
>NW_017700721.1:0-2122 GCF_001879085.1 Nicotiana attenuata | reverse complement strand
TCATTAGAGTAGAAGCATTATGAGTTATTGAGTGTGTCCTGATATATGGCTTCGAGCCAAGTTAGGGAGGTTGCTGTTGATTAGCTGATCGCACGGTTATGTGCTATGTTGGTTCCGTTTCGAGGTATGCTGGCGGATCAGTCCTGGTTGCAGAAATTGAGCCGAGGATGGCACGAGTGAAGCAAAATTTTGACAAAGGTTATATGGTGCTTCGTAGATGTGAGAAAATAATAGGATGTCTTGAGCTGTTGTTGATAAAGAGTGCTCGGTGAGTAGAGAAGGAAGATGTTCGTTTGTATTGGAATGAGATCATATCCTGCGGTGTCGGAGTGCTAATAAGGCACGAGTGGTCCTGTTCGTTAAGTCAGGTAATTTGCAGTTGAATAAGAGTGAATGACTCTCGAGAATGGTTTTATTGTGTTCAAGATTCTACATGTAACAATCAGGTGTCTCAAGGTTGTGTAGGTGGTCAGAGACTGTGTTTTCATCGGAAAGGTCAAGACTTGTGGTATTTTATGTTAATTATGGGATTCTATGTATCAGTATCTGGAAAGTGATGGTAGCGAATTCAGATTCGCAGGAAGTTCTTCAAAGTAAAGTATTCTGGAATGGGGTATTTCTGGAAACATTTGAGGGAGTATTCGGTGGCCTATGGGTCTTAGACAGTGTGGTCTTATGTTCGAGTCTCGTGTGTAAACCTGGGTTGAGGTATTGTGGTGCTACAGCAAGGAAGAATATCAAGTTGATAATGAATCAGATGGGAAATTTGATAAATGGAATAGGTTGATAGTAGACTGAGTCGGTATGGTAAGGGTACGATTAATTCTTCGTATGTGTTCGAGGTAATGAGCCTTACAGGCATTTTGCAGCAATGCTCTTGAGTTTTGGCAGCTTGCTTAGCTTGGTTTGGCTAGAAGGATTCAGTCCTGGCAGTTTAGCTTGTGCACATGGAATTGGGGGAGAGAGTCCTTGTTGGGTTTTACCGTGGTTTGGAGATGAATATATTTTCTATGGGCATGCGAAGCATGGATTGTGTAATGATTCTTCTTCTAGATGGGATTGACGGAATGTCTTGGCTAGATGAGTTACAGTTCAGTTCTGAAAAAAAGTTCATAAAATTCTTAGGCAACGGGTAGCCTCAGATAATCAAGGGAATGGTACCGCTAAATGGAAGAGATTTGACGAGAGTATATGTCTCGGAAGAAGGGTAATGTGATTAGACTGATGATACTTCGGTAGTATTGCGGCACTTTCTTGCTAGATCGACTGCTGATATCTGAGTTTGTTGGATGGCACAGGGGAATTTTAGAAAATCTTTCGTGGAATGATTGGGTACTCGAGGTGTAATATGTATTTATACGGCAGAATTTGGGATTAGGTACAGTGATTCGTGTGCTATATGGTGTTGGAGACTGGGAGTTCTCAGGTACAGACTATGTAGTGGTTGTGGATCGTGTGTATTGGTACCGTTAGCGGCTATTGGGATTTAGAGGCTCGAGTGGATCTTTCTTTGCTTGGTATATTAGATTTTGGATATGATATTGGGGTGTAGACTGGCTGTCTGAGTGTTGGGTTGTTCTAGACTATTGTGCTATGGGCTATGCCGGAAAATGCCACAGGTTGCGTGGCGAGGTGCATCAGATTTCGTTCTAGCAGAGTGGTTTGTATTCCAAAGACCAGCGGACGGCTGGGAAGGACTGTTTTTCTTAAGTGGGCCTTCGTGATGGATGTCAGTGCAGAGGTTTCTACCATTGATTCAGTTGCGGTGTTGAGAGACTTTTCGGATGCGTTTCTTATGGCCGGGCATGTCGTCGGGCGAGGTTGTGGATTTCGGTATTGATTTGGTGTCGGGCACCGTATCGTACGGCTCCGGCAGGAATTGTGGCAGTGGAAGGAGCAGTTTCATGCCTTCTTGGTATTGAGTTTGTTGGCAGACCGATGTGGCTACGTATTTAGCTTGAGTTAGCTTGGTTGGTCCCGAGTTGTATTGTTGAGGGATAGGTTGATTCGATCGTTATTGAACTTGTTAGTGATCTGGAGAGATCTATGAGTTGCTTTTCTGTGCTGTGAGACGTTATGATTTGTTGGATATGGGCACATGTGGTGCGGTTCTATTGGGGAT
>NW_017700720.1:0-2122 GCF_001879085.1 Nicotiana attenuata | reverse complement strand
CCTCACATCATTGGGGCATATCCACAGGAGGGTTCTTCGTCTTTATGTTCTGCTTCTTGGGAATGATAGTGTTTCCTATGAAGAAGGCTAGGATCCACACCAGACTAGCCATGGTCACCAAAACATTGATGGAAGGAATTGGAGGGCAGCCTTTCAGCATAGTGCCCATGATTGTTGCTGAGATCTACCGAGCTTTGGAGAACTGTCAGCAAGGAGCCAGTCACTTTGAGGGTTGCAAGTTACTACTCCAACTATGGCTTATAGAACATCTCCAAAGGGGTCAATACCGTCAAGAGCTTTCGCGAAGGTCGTGGAATGATCATATAGCCTTTCAACATCCCAAGAGAATGAACTATATGCCTGACATGTTTGCTCAGCCGGGGGATGCTCGAGGATGGGTAGAGTTGTTTGAAAACTTGAAAGAAGACAAGGTGCAATGGATGTTCGAATGGTTCCCCACTGGAGAGTTCATCATCCGCTCTCGCGACGCTCCATTCCTTATACTCATTGGTCTGAGGGGAACTTGTCCCTATGTCCCTCTTCGAGTCATGAGGCAGGCAGAGAGGAAGCAAGTCGTACCAAAGGTCGAAAAGATGAGTCATTTCAGGGCCGATTTCCAAAACGACGATAGCCCGTACAAATGTCAAGCTCAACACATGTGGAACAACAAGATTATCCTTGAAAAGGATTCCATAGAACCTGACAGATATCATGCCGGCTACACTTCGTACTATCCAGGCTGGCTAGAAGAAGATCATGCTGGGTTAGGACAGCCCGAGTCTGTTCGAGGTCATAGGGTCATCGACGAAAGGGCCGAGATACAGGTTAAGTACAATCAGTTGCGCAAAAGGATCGGGGAGTGCGAGAGTGAGCATCAGGATATTCAAGAAGCAAACAAAAAGTTGATCGAGGAATGGAAGGATATGGCTATCAGAGCCAACAAGCGCTTAGGGCATTTGGAGCAGGGTTTAGTAGAGCTGGAAGGGAAACTCATCCGTAGGATCGAGAATTGCCAAAACACCAAGGGAAACGAAGGAGGACATTTGGCTAGGGCTTATCTGCTGCTAGGATTGCGTGAGCTGGTGACGTTGTTCGATGGAGCCAAAGATGCCGAGTCTGGGGAAGGTCCTTTTGGGACCTAATAGTCAAGAATTCCTTTTCTTTTTTCCGCTTTGAAATGTAATAAGGCCAATGGCCATTAGTGACATTTTTACTTTGTGCAATTTTAGCGTCGTTTTGGGATTCGTCTTGTTTTTATCAATAAAATAAGGCATTTAGCATTATAAGTTCTCCAAATCAACTTGTCGCTAGGCCTACCTCAGGCACAACGAGGCACCCAATTTAGGACACGATTTATATTCTTGCACTATGTGTTTAAATATTGCAACATTTTTCTCATAATCCGTACTAACTTGTTACCTTTTTGTTGTTTTAGGAGATCCCAGGGTCCATTTGAGGACATACTGTGATAAGCTGGTTGGCGTGGGAAGAGATGAAAAGATTCTCATGAAACTTCATGAGAAGTTTGAAAGGCGATGCGCTATCTTGGTACATTAGCCAAGATCCCAAGAAGTGGACGAGCTGGGTTGGAATGGCATCCGATTTCATGGACAGGTTCAGGTTCAATACAGAAAATGCACCAGATATCTTCTACATCCAGAATCTGAAAAAAGAAACCCACTGAGACATTCCACGAGTATGCTACTCGATGGAGATCCGAGGCTGCTAAGGTTAGGCCGGCCTTAGAGGAAGAACGGATGAACCGATTTTTCGTCCGAGCTCAAGATCCGCAGTATTATGAGAGGTTAATGTTGATAGAGGGCCAGCAATTCTCCGATATCATCAAGCTAGAAGAAAGGATTGAGGAAGGCATTAAGAGCGGTATGGTCACTAATTTTGAAGCACTGCAGGCTACCAACAAAGCCCTACAATCTGGTGGCGCATCCAAGAAAAAGGACGTGAGTGCCGTGATGGTTGCATAGAGAACCAAGTCCCCAGTAAAATACCAAGCCTACCCGGTACCCCCTCTCACATACCAGCCTATCCCCAATTACCAAGCACCTCCGCTCTCTTACCAAATTCCTGCTTACCAATCATCCCCCTCCCCACATATCAACCTACC
>NW_017700719.1:0-2122 GCF_001879085.1 Nicotiana attenuata | reverse complement strand
ATCACACCCCAAGTACCCAATCATTCCACGAAAGATATTCTAAAATTTCCCTGTGCCATCAACAAACTCAAATATCAACAGTCGATCTAACAAGAAAATGCCGCAACACTACCGAAGTATCATTAGTCTAATCACATTACCTTTTCCTGAGACGTATACTCTCATCAAATCACTTCCAATTAGCAGTATCATTCCCTGGGTTATCTGAGGCTACCCGTTGCCTAGGAGTTTTATGAACTTCCTTTTAGAACTGAACTGAAACCTCGAACACGCAAATCTCAATCCTCCACAACATACCGCGTATACTATACCATCCAAGGATAGCAAGAAAACCTTTATCTCCCTTCCGAGCCACAGACATCTACTCACTCAACTAGTCAAGAACTCCCATCGATCCCATCTAGAAGAAAAAATCATTACACATTCCATGCTCCGCATGCCCTTAGAAAATATACATCTCCAAATCGCGGCAAAACCCAACAAGAACTCTCTCCCAATTCCATTTGCACAAGCTAAACTGCCAGGACTGAATCCTTCTATCCAAACCAAGCTAAGCAAGCTGTCAAAACTCAAGAGCTTTGCTGCACAATACCTGTAAGGGCTCATTACCTCGAACACATACGAAGAATCAATCATATCCTTACCATACCGATTCGGTCTACTATCAAGATATTCCACCTATCTAATTTCCCTTCTGATTCATCATCAACTTGATATTTCCACTTGCTGTAGCACCACAGTTCCTCAACCCAGGCTCACTACACGAGACCCAAGCACCAGACCACACTGTCTAAGACCCATAAGCCACTGAACACTCTCTCAATGTTCCCAGAAATACCACATTCCAAAATACTTTACTCTGAAGAACTTCCTGCGAATCTAAATTCGTTACCTTTACTTTCCAGATACTGATACATAGAATCCCTTAATTAGCATAAAATACCACAAGTCTTGACCTTTCCGATGAAAACACAGTCTCTGACCACATACACAACCTTAAGACACCTGATTGTTACATGTAGAATCTTGATCACAATAAAACCATTCTCGAGAGTCATTCACTCTTATTCAAACTGCAAATTACCTGACTTAACGAACAGAACCACTCGTGCCTTATTGGCACTCCGATACCGCAAAATGAGATCCTCATCCTAATACAACCAAGCAATTTCCTGCTCTATGCACCGAGCATTCTATACCAACAACAACTCTAGACATTCAGTGATTCTCATACCCTATGGAACATAATATAACCTTTGTCAAAAAATTTCTTTTACTCTAGTCATAGCTGACTCACCCGCACGCTCCAACTGAAGCCAGCATAGCACATAACCGTGCAATCAGCTAATCAACAGCAACCTCCCCAACTTGGCTCGAAGCCATATATCAGGACACACTTAATAACCCCATAATACTTTTACTCTAATGATGCCACAATATCATAGTGAGATTAAACTCAAATCATCCACTAGTTTGTGAAAACACAGATCATCTAGTACTGTAATCCTCTACAACCTCGCATTCATCCCCACATCAGTTGAGTCCACTCTCTTAAGCGACCCGAATTTTCAAATTTCAACACGTACCCTTCAATTACACATGAGATCTTCTAACATACACATAAGGATCATACCACTTAAGAACACTCCGCAGGAGATAACCCACATACCTTCCACCATCATATACGTTACACAGTCATTTAGTCTTCCTGAGTCTGAACTCATACCGCCACATGTAATGCATTTTACTCCCCAACTAGGAGACACAAAAATATTCTTCACGCGCCCATAACTCGGACTACACATCAAATCACAATAGGAATCGAACACTTAACAGTTCATCTATTATCCAGCAGACTTCTTCGTCACTACCAAGTCATATAGATACATCTCGCAGTACTACATACTCATCACACGGACATCCAACCGCCATTCCGGCTAATAGGACAATACCGAACATATAAGTTCAAAACACTTGCTCACACAAAATCAGCACCTCGGTGCTCCAGCCATAGGCAAAGATCCGGCCTCAAGTCCTCCAGACTGGCCCAACATAAACTCACAGAGATTACATCTCGCCCCTTGATCGGGGAATCACAAGCCATCAAGGCACATCTGATACT
>NW_017700718.1:0-2122 GCF_001879085.1 Nicotiana attenuata | reverse complement strand
CAATAGAAGGGGTAGGGGCTACCCAGGCAGGCTGGTGGTCATGCCCAGCCACAAAATAGACTGGCACACCCCTGACCAAACCTGTTGATCAAGCATTTAGAGAGTAAAGACCTACTGGAGGTCAAGCCATGGCCTGAGCAATAACTAAGAATATTGTCAGGCCAAAGCTGCTACTCAGCACACACAATAAGGGAATAGGGATGGGAAATTGACAAAGCTTAGGGCCCAAAGGGTCCAGTTCATATCCATGGACAATAATTTCAAATATTGCCATGTTTCTAAACCATAACTTAAAGCATATAAAGGGGATATGAGGGTTTGGATTCATAAGATAGCAAATAAATAACACACGACTGACAGAATGCACACATAGATAAACATTAAATTGCAAGGGAAAGGGAACATATTACAGCATGCTAGTAACATATCTTGACTGCAGAAAACATGAGTAGAAGTAGACAGGAATGAAAATCATGTTGTTGTTGAGGCTTGTAAATTAATTAGGACATACCAGTAGAGGAGCCAAATGCCGAAAAAAAGTAAAGCAAACAAAAGTCCACAGTCTAGCTTTAGCTTTCAGCCAACTAGACAAAGCAACAACACAAGTAGCAGTAAAAGAAAGAGAGAGTTTTAAGTGTAAGAAAGTATTTTCAACTCAAGTTGTTCGTGTGTGTTCGTGTGTTCAAAGAAAAGGGAGTAGGGTATTTATAGTTTTTTGAAAACGAGTGAGAAATAAGGTAATAAGTAAAATTTAAACACAAACATGGAAACAATCACTATTCAGAATCAATTAACCCAAGTGATTTCCCTTTAATTAAGGAAACACTGCTTAACGGGTATCAGCAGGCCTAATTAAGGAAAGAAAATCAGTTTGGGGGCAGATGATTATTACCATAAAAAGGGTAGTAAAAGCATGAAGTAAATAATCAAGTCTAAGTACGAAATAGGCTTATTTTGGGAAAGGATTCAGCAAGGTAAAACATCACAGTAGAGGAAGTGAATCAATTAATTTTAAACAGATGAGTAAAAATTAGGGCTCGTAAAAGAAAAGCTTTATGCAATCAGTCACAAGGTCAAAGGAGTCAAGATCAAACAAGAAAGGAACGTGATTCTACACTTCAACATATAAATAGCAGGGGATGGACAAGTATGCAGAGTTAAACATGTTGATGAAAAGAAGCAACATAAACATACAGTAGTAGTAGGGGTAAACTAGCATTCAGCAGCAAGAAAACATTCGAAGCACGGTAGTCAAGCAGGTCAAGTAGTCACATAGAACCAACAGTGAAGAAGAACATAGAAGCAAATAAAGAGTCTCAAAGTAGGAATAAGTGAGAAAACTTCTAAAGAAAATTAGGGCTTTAACAGTAACCAGGTTTTGCAAGATGATAAGAACTCAAAATTAAACAAATTAAACTAGGAAGAGAGAATCAGCAACAAAGAACAAATGCATATTTAAACAAACAAGTTTCAGAACTCGGATAAACTAAAAAGGAACTAGGGTTTTTAACATGCTGAAACAGATAGGAGAATAACATGAGCAAATAAGAGCCAAATCAAAAACATGTTAAAAATCAGAGATCTTTTAAAAAACTTAAAGGAAAACCCTAATGAAGGGTCGTTTTTGCAAGAAAAGTTGAAGAACTTTCGAGAAAACACTTAAACGTTCATGGCAAGTACAGATCTAAAGCAGATCTGAAAGAAAAAATCAATAAATCCCAAAGATTAGGGTTTCGAAGAACCCAGAAAGGTGAGAAAGGCCTTGAAAATTAACGATCTAACCAGGAGCGTCAAGGATCGGACTCGAACGGCCATGGCTGGCCGGAGAAAAGTCAAGGACGACCGGAGAAAGGTCATGAATGGAAGTCAGGCAATGACTGGACCAACTTCCTTCGAGATTTGGCCGTGAAACCACAGAAGCGAACACCCAGGAGCCACGAGAGGCCATTACACATCTCCAATGGCCGTGGGAGGCCATGGATTAGGGCAGGATTGAAAGGCGGCGGCTAGGGTTCATGAGGGCTTCAGGAGAGAGTTGAGAGAGAAGAGGAATTCAAGGGCGGCGTTTGGTAAGAAATGACTAGGGTTAGGGTGGGGTTGGTAATTAAAAAGGGAAGAATGA
>NW_017700717.1:0-2122 GCF_001879085.1 Nicotiana attenuata | reverse complement strand
ATCAATTTTTCTGGAATAGCAGCTGAAATTTAGTTCTCTGATTTCCTCATTAGTTGCAGATGTAAATATGGCTTAAAATAAATTAATGAGATTTTCCTTTGATATTGGCAACAATAAATTTGTATTGTTGGCAATACACTTTATTTTTGCCTACAAAATAGGTGGGTTGTGGCCTAAAACTTAGCAAATTTTTTCCAGTTTTCCGCCAAAATCAAACGCGGTAAAATTTTCTCTTGTTAATCACTTTTTCCGGATTTTTAGCCCACTATTTTAGTTGCTTTGGGTAAGTTTTTGCTGCCATATTTTATTTGAAAACATACTAGTTTTAAAATACAATAAATTAGAAATAATTTATATTTGGTATAACCCTTAATTGTCTCAACAAGTTCTGTTCACGCCTTTATTTTCTGAACAGGTTTGGTTAGTGGCCTAAGATTTAGCTTAGTATTTTTCAACTTTCCGCCCAAAGAAAAGCGGCAAACTAGTTTTTTCTTTTTAATTATATTTTCCTTAATCCTTAGCCTATTTCAGTTACCATTCTAGCAAGGTTTTCTCCTTTATTATTCTACAGCTCTGAGCAATTGGTTCTGGTCTATTCTTTTCTTCATTATTTCTCGTCTACAACGTCTGGTGAGTCTTGCTGATTACTATTTATCTATAGTGAGTTCCTTCGCTTGTATCACTGTTCGTTCAATTTATATGCTGTTATTTTTACTGTATTTTAGTATGAGTCTTTCTCTGACCTTTTCTTTATTTATTTTTTTCGTCTAAACTTGACTAGTCAAAAAATTGTGGGTACAGTTAATATTTTATATTTTGTAGGTTATTATATGATGGATAAAAGTTGGATACTTCTTAGGAATAGGGCATTACCAGAATACTTGAATGGCGTGGAACAATTTTTAAACTTTGCATTTTCAAATCCTAATGTTGGTTTAAGAATTCAATGTCCGTGCACTAACTGTAACCATGTGCGTAGGAAAATACGAGAAGAAGTGAAAATAGATTTACTTAGGTGGGGTATAGATCCAACATATAATAGGTGGATTCATCATGGTGAGTCAGATTCATCTTCAGATGATGAAATAAATTCTAGTGCAAATTCAGATTTAGGAAATGATGATGATGCCACTTTCGAGATGTTGCATGACATGTATCACGGTGTTCCTATAGATAATATAACTCATGATCCGTCTGATGAGTCGGCTGAGTCTAGATATGAAGAACCTAATGCAGAAGCTAAGAGTTTTTATCGGTTGTTAAAGGATGCAGAGCAGAAGTTATATCCAGATTGTGAAAAGTTCTCGAAGCTCTCTTTTGTAATGCGTCTTTTTCAAATGAAGTGCTTGCATGGTTGGAGTAATACTTCATTAGACTCTTTGTTAAAACTATTAAGTGATGCCTTTCCCAAAGGACATGTGCTCCCTAATTCTATTTATGAAGTTCAAAAGATTATTAAAGATTTGGGTCTAGATTATATGAAAATAGATGCTTGTGTTGATAATTGCATCTTATATAGAAAGGAATATGCGGATCTTGAGCAATGTCCTAAATGTGGTGAGAAAAGATGGATAGTACGGAAAGGAGGAGAAGATGACAATGAGGTTGCTTCAAGTAAATTGAATAAGAGAAAGAAAGGAATTCCTAGAAAAATTCTTAGATACTTTCCTTTGATCCCAAGATTACAACGATTGTTTATGACTAAACGAACTGCAGAAGATATGAGGTGGCATAAAGATAAGCGAGTTGATGATGGAGTATTAAGACATCCAGCTGACTCACTGACATGGAAAATTTTTGATGAGAACCATTTGGATTTTGCATCAGATCCACGTAATGTAAGACTTGGACTTGCTTCAGATGGTTTTAATCCTTTTGGTTCCATGAGTAATGCCTATAGTATGTGGCCAGTATTCTTGATTCCGTATAATCTTTCCCCATGGCTATGCATGCAACAGTCTAATATTTTATTATCCTTGCTTATTCCTGGCCTAAAAAGCCCTGGTATGGATATAGATGTGTATCTCCAACCTTTGGTTAATGATTTGAAAAAATTATGGGAGGATGGAATTGAGACTTATGATGCTTTTAAGCAACAAAATTTTCAATTACGTGCTTCTTT
>NW_017700716.1:0-2123 GCF_001879085.1 Nicotiana attenuata | reverse complement strand
ACTTGGAGGAATGTCAACCTGTCTATCGGGACCTGCGGGCATGAAACGCAGCGTCCCCAGGCAAAAGGGACGTCAGTACAAATAAAGTACCGAGTATGTAAGGCAGGAGAGCATAAACAAGAACAGTAATGTAAAGAGAGATAGAGGAGATACAACCTGTAACATCTGAGTGCCTCTGGGGGATACTGACATGAAATGCATAATACATATATATACATAAACTTTTAAAAACATACGCCTCTGGGGGCATCATCATCATTATATCGTACCC
Organism: Nicotiana attenuata; assembly: GCF_001879085.1. Lineage (NCBI taxonomy): Eukaryota > Viridiplantae > Streptophyta > Magnoliopsida > Solanales > Solanaceae > Nicotiana > Nicotiana attenuata. Next base: position 1,852 of record NW_017700716.1, on the reverse strand, counting down.
GGCCTCAAAGAGGACTCGGTAAAAACGTACCCGGCCATCATAAGGCTCGGTAGAATCATACCCGGCCACGTGGAGCTCGGTAAAACCCAACTAATCAGTGGTTGCACAATAGGTGCCATACCCGGCCGACTATAGCGCGGCTCGGTAGAGTAAAGTAGATACATATATAATGCATGCTAGACTCATGGAATCACGTTCTAAACCTTTTGGAGTGACGTAAAGTCATTGCACCATTGATTAACATTATGGACATCATACCATCAATATGTTCTTCACTAGGACTCAAGGATCATACATACTTTCTTAGAATAACTTTGTATGGAAAGAACAACATGGACAACCTTAGTTTCTAGGAGTAGATTCATTATGAAGTAGCGTATCGTTTATGTTCATTTCATGTTAGATCATGCCAAAAGAAAGAAGGAAGTGCCTTAACATACCTTGTATATACTGCCCTAATCTCAAGCTATGCAATTTTCACGACTCCTTAGTCTACAATAAGAGAAACGATACTGTAGTTATCATTCAAGCGTCATAACTATTATGTATCGACCACAACCTATTTTACAATGAAACGGACAACACCTCCCCTATATATATGACTTCACACAATTCCAAACAATCACCAAACAGCCCAAAAAACATTAATAATAATCATATTGAGCCTCCCAAAAGAGTCCACGCACAACCTAATCACTTCATACATACGACGGCCACCGTAGTCGTGTCAAACGACCCGGAAATGTTACGAAGAACTACCAGCCCACAACCCTACATCTATATGGTGTTTTTCCACATCCTTCCTCCTCCAAAACTCCACAAAACAGTAGTAAAACACGCAGCCCAACAGCAACACAAAACAGTCCACAAAACAGTCCGCTACAAGTGAATAACTCGAACTCACGGCTTCCGATCACCGTCCCGTGAGTTCTTACATGTATAGAACGAATTACCATGAATTCACAGCAGAATAAATGTATGGAAAAGAGCAGTAAACTCACCTTACTTGTTGGATAACTCAGCCCTTCCCTTGGTTCTTCAAACTCTAGGTTTTACCCCCAATTAGAACTTGAAAGAGAGGGAAAATCGATTAGGGTTTGTGGATAATTTTCTGGAGGAAGTTTGCAGGGGTTTAGGTCTGGTTATTTGTGATATATAATGAGGGTTATATTGCAGGAGATAACCCTTTAAATGGGCTCTTTGGCCGACCCGAAATTTCCTATTTTTGGGCTATCATTTAACCAAGTAGGTAACACACCTACTTGTCACCTAGCAGCTTGTGCAGTCTCGCAAAAATGCCTATATCTCTCTACTCTGATGTTGTATCGATGAACGGTTTAATGCGTTAGAAACTAGAGTCATATATCTTTAATTTTATAGGTAGAGCATCCCCTAATTCCAAGTATTTTGGGAGAAAAACCCAGTTACATTTGACCTAATTTTCAGCACATTTATGAATGGAACTTGTGATGACCTTTTTCCATCTTTTGTTCCACAACTCGCTTGACTTCAAAACATAACACCAACTATCATACGACTAAAACAACTCATAATATAATCTCCTTATAATGTTAATAACCGTAGTATCACCCCAAAAGTACATGGTAAAACATTCCATCTTGTCGACTTTCGACGAAACTTATTTTCTTCAATTCGTTTAGCTTCTAAGCCTTCAAACCCTCTTGCTACTTGGTACTAATGATCTTAAATATTTGTAACCTCCACGTTAACATGATGAACTAAATTTGTAAACTTTTAAAAGATGATTCCTTTCTTAGCTTACATTAATTGACTTATGATGTATTCTTACGTACGAAACACGGGTGTAACACCGTAGTGCTCTGATACCAAC
>NW_017700715.1:0-2123 GCF_001879085.1 Nicotiana attenuata | reverse complement strand
AGCAATCACAAGAAGGGGATCGCCTCAGAGTATGACAGAGTGCATGCTCTCTCCCTACCTCCTACCAATTACCAAGACAACCACCCTTTCGTCTATAATATCAAATAGAATGAATCAATAATAATGTCAAAAATTATAACGGATTCTACAGTCTACACTATATCCATATCAATTGTGCTAATTATGCTAGTTAGCTAATTTGTGCCAGGGAAAGAATACCATAGACATCGCGCCGGACAGGAACTCTTTGGCAAATCTTAAGAAGAAGCCTTCAGAAAGCTTCCGTGAATATGCAATTAAGTGGCGCGAACAGGCGTCGAGAGTGAAACCTCCAATGGATGAGGTAGAGATGGTCACTGGTTTTCCTCCAAGCCCAGGAAGCAGACTAGTTTTCAGAATATGATGTCCGCCATGGGTAAACCTTTCGCCGAGGCAATAAAAATCGGAGAGATGGTAGAGAATGGGTTAAAAACGGGTAGAATCTTGAGCCAGTCAGCCATAAGGGCCACCTCCCAAGCCATCCAAGGCGGGTCTGGAGGAATGGCCAAAGGAAGAAAGAAAGAAGAAACAGTGATGGTGGCCTCGGAGGGAAGAAGGTATCGGACTCCTAGACCGGTGTTCTCTGAAAGAACCCCTCAACACTATTACCCTCATACTGGTATGGCCTATGCTCCTGCACCCTATGCGGTCATGAATGCACAACCTTTCGGCCGACCGCAACCACAAGCTAACCGAAATCCACCTCCATTCCAAAGAAATCAACCTCCTTACCAGAACCAATATAATCCCCGACTACCGCAGAATAACTTTCGTCCCCGAGAACCGCCCAAGAGACCAAATTTTACACCGATCGGTGAACCTTATTCCAGTTTGTTCCCGAAACTCGTTCAGATGAATTTGCTGCAGCCTATTCCCCAAAACAGGCAAAACCCCGAGTCTTCATCTTATCAACGAGGGGTCCATTGTGCTTACCATTCAGGAGCCGAAGGGCATAGTACTGATAACTGCTGGACACTGAAGAAGGCTGTGGAAGATTTGATTGAACAAGGGAAAATAGTGTTGAGGGATGAAGAAGCCCCGAATGTGACTAATAACCCGTTGCCCGCTCACAACAATGGGCCGGTAATCGGTATGATTTGTGAAGACAGGGAATTTGATCCGGCTTTGAAAGCCATAGTTGCTATTGCCGATGCAGAAAAGAAGCCCAAGTTACTCCCGAAGCAAGGAAAAGGAGAGAAGGAGAATAAAACTGTCAAAACTGAACTTGAAAAGAAACCTGATACAAAAGTAGAAATGGATTCTCTTAAGGATGGAATTCTCTATGTTCCGCGAGGACGCCAAGAAAAACCATTGGTTGTCACTGTTCCGAGGAGAGCTGAGATAAAAGGGGAAACACCAATATATGTACCAAAAGGAGCCTATGTGGTACGGGGGACAATTAAACCGCCTCGGCTGAGTGAGCCAGTGGTTATTGGACGCGTACCACAGAAGCCAATGACAGACCCCTCTGCGGTGCCATGGAACTACCAGCAAACAGTGGTCACATACAAGGGCAAAGAAATTTCGGGGGAACTTCCAGGGAAGAACTCTGTTGAGAAATATTCGAATGTGCAGGAAGTGAACAATGCCGCTCGAAAGCGTTTTCCGTCCAAGAGGCCAGTGAGTGCTAAAGAAGCAGAAGCCTTCTTCCAGAAAATGAAGATGCCTGATTATGAGACAGTGGATCAATTAAGAAAGTACCCTGAACAGGTGTCCCTGCTCTCATTGGTGACAAAATCCTCCGAACATCAGAAGATCTTGATGAAAACTTTGAATGAGGCATACGTGCCAATTGAAACTTCAGTCGAGCAGCTCGAAAGGATGGCAGAAAGGTTTTTTGCCATCAACCAACTCTCTTTTAGTAAGAATGACTTGCCTCCTGAAGGCACAGCCCACAACAAAGCCTTGCATCTGACCGTCAAGTGTGAGGGTTACTATGTCAAACGAGTCATGGTGGATGGAGGATCGGGGGTTGACATCTGCCCACTCTCCACATTGCAGAGGATGGAGATCGGGACAGAAAAGATTCGCCCGAATAATGTTTGTGTAAGGGCTTTTGATGGTATTAAGAGGGATACCGATCG
>NW_017700714.1:0-2123 GCF_001879085.1 Nicotiana attenuata | reverse complement strand
CCATCACCTGTCCTTCCTTTGGTGCCACTTTAGCTTGAGCTGAGACTTAAGTCAAATCTTTTACCAGCCCAATAGCTTCGTTTTCATGTTCCTATCTCTCAGAAAGAATGTTAGTTTCATCAAACACTACATGCACACTTTCTTCTACACACAAAGTTCTTTTATTGAACACTTTATATGCTTTGCTATGTGAAGAATATCCCAAGAATACTCCCTCATCACTTTTGGGATCAAACTTACCTAGGGAGTCCTTTCCATTATTGTGCACAAAGCACTTGCATCCAAATGCCCTAAGATGGGATATATTTGGTTTTCTCCCTTTAAGTAACTCATAGGGAGTCTTCTCAACAAGAGGTCTAGTCATGCATCTATTGATGATATAACATGCAGTGTTTACGGCCTCTGCCCAGAAGCTGTGGGGCAATTTACTAGAAAGAAGCATAGTCCTAGCCATATCTTTAAGAGTCCTATTCTTTCTTTCAACTACTCTATTTTGTTGAGGAGTCCTAGGGGCAGAGAAGTTATGATCTATACCATGCTCATCACAAAATTCAGCAAACTTAGCATTTTCAAATTCAGTTCCATGATCAGACCTAATGGATGCAAGTTGATTACCTAGTTGTTTCCGAGTCTTACTAACAAAGGCAGTAAACCTGTCAAATGCTTCATCTTTAGATGTTAAGAATAGTACCCAGTTAAACATAGAATAATCATCAACAAGTACCATCACATACTTCTTACCACCTCTACTCAATGTTCTCATTGGACCACAGAGATCCATATGAACCAGTTCCAACGTCCTAGTTGTGCTTACCATTTTCTTGCTTTTAAAGGATGATCTTACCTGTTTCCCCCTTGCACGGGCCTCACAAACTTTGTCTTCCTTGAACTTGATGTTAGGTAACCCTATCACCAAGTCCTTGGAGACTAATTTGTTGAGTTGATTCAGACTTGCATGACCAAGTCTTTTGTGCCACAGGAGGGGATCATTGTCCAACACACTCAAGCAAGTGAGTTCATTTTCTGAAAGAGTAGACAAATCTACAATATAAATATTGTTAACTCTTTTTCCCTACAAAATAATCTTGTCAGTGGTAAGGTTAATCACAAAGCATTTGGTAGAGGTAAATGCTACAAGGTTACCTCTATCACACAGTTGTGATACACTGATTAGGCTATATTTTAAGCCATCTATCAAGTAGACATTCTCAATGGAGTGTGAGTCTGTCCTTCCTACCTTTCCAACCCCAATAATCTCACCTTTCTTCCCATTTCCAAAGGAGACATTACCTCATTTTAAGTCCTCAAGTGAAAAGAACTGGTTCTTGCTTCCAGTCATATGTTTTGAGCAGCCACTATCCATGTACCATATTTGGCTACTTCCCTTCACTTGGACTTACCTCTTGTTCATCATCTAATTCTCCGATGGCCATAAGTGCTTGTTCATCTCTAGCTTCATCTTCTGAATCCTCATCTGATGTTTCTTCCCAAGCAGCAACCATATCCGTTGTTGATCCTTTGTTCCTTTTGGGCTGAACCTGTTCCTTCTTCCTGTTCCTTCGTTCAGCCCTTTTATTCTTCCATTCAATTTCCCATTGAGGACAGTTCTTGATCATGTGATCAGTCTTACCACAATTGTAGCAACCCTCGTTGGTCTGTTTCTCAGGAGCCCTTGATTTGTTGAAGGTTGTACCTCTTGAAGAACCCTTTCCTCTCATTAGGTACTTTTTGAAATCCCTTGTGATCATGGCCATTTCATCATCCTCCAGATCTGCACCTTCAGCTATTCTGAGAGCCAGACTCCTTTCCTTCTTGGGTGCATCCATTTTCATGGTTTGCCTTCTCAATTCATATGCAGTGAGGTTTCCAATAAGTTCATCCAGCTTGAGAGTAGCAATGTTCTTTGATTCCTGAATAGCAGTGATTTTGCTTTCCCAAGTCACTGGTAAGACCCTTGTCAAGATCTTCTCAACCTTGTCTTCTTCAAGGATAATTCTCCCAAGAGATTTAAGTTCATTTGTTAGTGTTGTGAACCTTGTGTACATCTCCTGAATAATTTCTCCTTCCTTCATAGTGAAATTCTCATATTGAGAATATAGCAGTGTTCCTCTTGATCTCTTTAC
>NW_017700713.1:0-2123 GCF_001879085.1 Nicotiana attenuata | reverse complement strand
ACGAGCTGGATAGTAGATTCTGGAGCTACCTCACATGTCACACCAAGAAAAGATTTTTTTCTCATCTTATACTCATGTTGATTCTGGAGTGTTAAAGATGGGCAATGCCAGTGAAGTTAAGGTGTTTGGTGTTGGCACAGTTTGTTTGAAAACTAATAATGGTTCAACGTTAGTTCTTCAAGATGTGAAGCATGCTCCAGACTTTCCTTTCAATTTGATCTCCGCAGGAAGATTAGACGATGAAGGTTACCATAATGCTCTCTTTAACGGCCAATGGAAGCTCACCAAGGGCTCGGTTAGTAGTGGCTCGAGGAGTCAAGTCTGGTCAATTATATGTGACACAAGGCTCTATTCTTAATGACTCAATAAATCTGGTGGAAAGTGATAGTTTATCAGAATTGTGACATCGAAGATTGAGTCATATGAGTGAGAGAGGGATTACGTGTTTGGCTAAGAAAAGTTTGCTTTCTGGAGTAAAACAAGCAAAGCTGCAAAGGTGCATACATTGTTTAGCTGGCAAATAGAAAAGGGTTTCCTTTCATAGACATCCTCCCTCAAGAAAGCCTGATTTATTAGAGCTAGTACACTCTGATTTGTGTGGTCCTTTTAAAGTAAAGTCAAAAGGTGGTGCACTTTACTTTGTGACCTTCATTGATGATCATTCTCGTAAGCTCTGGGTGTATCCTTTAAAATCTAAAGATCAAGCACTTGGCGTGTTTAAGGAATTTCAGGCCTTAGCTGAGAGACAGACGGGGAAGACATTAAAATGTATTCGCACTGACAATGGTGGTGAATATTGTGGTCCCTTTGATAACTATTGCAAGGAACAAGGAATTCGTCATCAGAAAACTCCGCCCAAGACGCCTCAATTGAAAAGTTTTGGCCAGAAGAAGGGAGTTGACTTTGATGAAATTTTCTCCCCTGTTGTGAAGATGTCTTCTATTCGTGTGGTTCTAGGCTTAGCCGCAAGTCTAGATTTAGAGGTTGAGCAAATGGATGTCAAGACTGCTTTTCTTCATGGTGATTTAGATGAAGAGATTTATATGGAGCAACCTGAGGGTTTTGTAACTAAGGGAAAAGAAAATTATGTCTGCAAATTGAAAAAGAGCCTGTATGGATTGAAACAAGCTCCAAGGCAATGGTATTTGAAGTTTGAATCTGTCATTAAAGAACAAGGGTACAAGAAAACTTCTTCAGACCACTGTGTATTCTTCCAGAAGTTCTCTGATGATGATTTTATTATTTTATTGCTTTATGTGGATGACATGCTTATTGTTGGAAAGAATAAATTCAGAATTGCAGTCCTTAAGAAGCAGTTGTGCAAATCGTTTGCGATGAAGGACTTGGGGCCAGCAAAGAAAATCTTGGGCATTCAAATCCACCGACACAGAGATAGAAATGAGTTATTTCTGTCCCAAAAGCAATACATTGAGAAGGTACTCAAGAGGTTCAATATGACAGATGCAAAAGTGGTTAGTATTCCTCTTGCTAAACACTTCAAATTGAGTATTAGTCAGAGTCCATCTACTGATGAAGAGAAAAAGGAGATGTCTCGTATTCCTTACTCTTCTGCCGTTGGTAGCTTGATGTATGCTATGGTATGCACTAGACCAGATATTGCACATGCCGTTGGCACTATTAGCAGATTCATTTCCAATCCTGGAAAAGAACATTGGGATGCAGTAAAATGGATATTAAGGTATTTAAAAGGTACTGCAGATTTGAAGTTGTGCTTTGGCAATGGCAAGCCTGAACTTGTTTGTTACACAGACTCTGATTTAGGAGGCAATCTTGATAATTCAAGATCCACTTCCGGTTATTTGATCACTTTTGCAGGGGGAGCTGTTTCTTGGCAATCTAGACTACAGAAGTGCATAGCTCTATCCACCACAGAAGCCGAATATATTGCTGTCACAGAAGGTGCCAAAGAACTATTATGGATGAAGGAGTTTATTAATGATCTTGGCTTTGAGCAGCCACGGTACATCTTATTTTGTGATAATCAGAGTGCTATCTGTCTCACCAAGCACTCCACTTTTCATTCTAAGACCAAACATATAAATAGAAAGTAGCATTGGATAAGAATGGCCGTGGAAGAGAAATTATTTGAGGTTGAGAAGATA
>NW_017700712.1:0-2123 GCF_001879085.1 Nicotiana attenuata | reverse complement strand
CTACATCCCAAACGCAATATCATCGTAACATTCGCTGCGGCGTGCAGCCCGATCCACACTCAGTCCAGATATATATATGCATGCAAGCCACTCGGGCACAGTCAAATTGTTCATTTTTAGTTTCAATTATTAGGAATTATAGAGCTAAGTGTTTAAACCATTATTTATTTACTAAATATTTCGAGGCAGTGTCTAACTCAGGACTGATATCATGAATATGATAAGCATCATGGAAGCAGTGATAAGGATCCCTGAAGGATGCAAATGATAGGCACAAAGCCCCAAACATATTCATAAAATCCAAGTAGGATGATTACCAAACAATTTCTAGTCAAGAACACAGTACGAACATCAATCGGAACGGACTAGGTCACAATCCCCAGTCACAATCGACCCCGCACTTGTCATAGAGTACGTGTCTCGCCTCAATATAGCGTCACAATGTGATATACCGGGGTTTCAAACCCTCAGGTCATCATTTACATCTATTACTCACCTCAAGCCGGCCACAAGTCTAGTTCGCTATGCCTTTGCCTTTCGAATCAACCTCTTCGCACGCCGAATCTGATTAAAACCACAACGAATACATTACAATAGGCTAAAGAAACATAACCCAATCGAAAAGACTCGAAAAACACCAAAATTCACGAAGTTGGCAAAACCCGAGCTCCGGGCCCACTTCTCGAAAGTCAGAAATTTTTACACCAAAATGTTCCTTATCTCGCCACGAGTCTATACATGTAAAAATCACAAGAATCGGAGCTCGTTTGCTCCCTCAAATCCCAAAATCTCATTCAAAAACCCAAGCCCTAGTTCTTCCCTTTTTAACCCAATTTCCATGAATTTAAGTGTTGAAATCACAATAAAAATGACGTTTCTAGGCCATAGGACTTACCTCCAATCGATTCCCAGTCAAAACCCTCTTAATTGCTCGCCAAATACTCCCAAGGTCGCTTAACAATGGTGGAAAATAACCCCAACTCGCGGATGAAATGTTTTTTTTAAACATTCTGCCCCAGCTACAGTGTTTTCGCAATTCCCAGCAAATCCTTCGCAATTCCCAAGCTACAGTGTTACACCAGAACCAGCAATATCAAACTTCTCCAAAATGATCCGAAACCACCCCGAAACTCACCCGAGGCCCCCGGGACCTCAACCAAAAGCACGGACATATCCCATAACATCATTCAAACTTGTTCCAATCATCAAAACACATCAAACAACGCTAAAACCATCAAATCACATCAGATTCAAGCCTAAGTTCTTCAAAAACTTCCGAAATGCACTTTCGATCAAAAACCCAACCAAACGACGTCCGAATGACCTGAAATTTTGCACACACATCACAAATCACATATCGAAGCTACAGCAACTCTCGGAATTCCATTCCGACCATCGGATCAAAATCTCACCTATCAACCGGAATTCGCCAAAATACTAACTTCGCCAATTCAAGCCTAATTCTACACCGGACCTCCAAAATCAATTCCGATCGCACTCCCAAGTCACAAATTATCCCCCGAAGCTAACCGAATCACCGGAAATCACATCCGAGCCTTCTAACTCAATAGTCAACATTCGGTTGACTTTTCCAACTTAAGCTTTCCTTAAAGAGACTAAGTGTCTCATTTCTTATCAAAACCAATCCAAATCAACTCTAACACACCACATACCGATAATGAAACATGAAGAAGCATGAAATGGGGAAACGGAGCAATAACACATGAGACGACGGGTCGGGTCGTCACATTAATTTTCTGGGCAGTAGCGACCAAGGTTGGTCGCTAAATAATCCAGATTTCTCAAAAAGCGACCAACTTTGGTCGCTACCCTACTAAAAAAATATATTTTCTAGAAAATAGCGACCAACTCTGGTCGCTTATTTATAAAAAATAATTAAATTCTTGAAATTTGCGACCAACGTTGGTCGCTTATGTTTAAAAAAATTATAAAAATAGCAACCAACTTTGGTCTCTATTTTCCAGATTTTAAAATATAATATTTTGTTTACAGACCAAAGTTGGTCGCTATATTTTGATTAATAATAAATTAAAAAACTGTAAATTAAGAATAGAGACCAACTTTGGTCGCTAAAATTATATTATTAAAATAATAAAGCGACC
>NW_017700711.1:0-2124 GCF_001879085.1 Nicotiana attenuata | reverse complement strand
AAATGAGGCAAAGAGGCCGAATCAACTCATGAAGGAGTCAAAATTTGCAAAAATCCAAGGCTGGGACTGGAGCAGTGACAGTGGCAGAAAGAGCAGCCGCGTAAGGACTACCGCTAACGCGACCAGATTACGCTGTCCGCTAAAGTGGGATTCAGAGAGGCATTTTTGAGTTCAAGAACCAACGCTGACCGCGATGGAAAAGTGCGACGGCAGATGGATTTTCGCTGAGAGCTCATATCAAGGTTCAGAGACTCTACATTTTTGTCTTAAGTGAAGAACGCGGTCCGCGCCCATATTATACGGCCGCGTCTATTTCTCACGCGGGCGCGGTTGAAAATGCGCGATCCGCAAAGTCAAGCTCTACCCAAGCCCAGTTATAAAGAAACGCGGACCGCGCTCATTATTTCGCGGCTGCGAAAGAACAAGTGCGGACGCGGTCAGAATTATGCATCCGCAAATTCTCCGTAGGGGCATTTTTGTCCGGATAGTTCAGCTTAGTATAAATAGACCTTTTTGACATTTTTAGGTTAAGTTTGTTAGAGAGAACACGTGAACGACTGGCTTTTACTTGTTTCAAATTCTAGTTCAAATTCATAATTCGGATGTTGTTTGAGCATGACAAAAAATGATTATAAGCTTGTTTGTATGTATCCTGGACCTAAACGTGTAGTTGTTAGAATCAGTATCTAATCCATATGTCCTTTAAAAGAAGCCAATTTGATAATATGCTTTTAAATCGCCTTGTGTTGTTATAAAATATTTCAGTTGTTCTAAAATGGGATAATGGGCAGTTCCATTTGTTTCATTGATGTTTTAGTCGTTTTTTAAATGGTTTTAATTGTTTTAAATGTAGATCATGAGCAATTTTACTTCTGTTAATTGTTGTTGTTTGTAGTTGTTTTTAATCGCTTCAGTTCTTTCGAATCCAATCCCAAATTGGCCCTATGTATTGGTTAATTAGAATAGGCTATCCAAGTGATTAAATGGGCCTATCTTCAAGCCCCAAAATTATTAGACTGTCTAATCAGTTACATCTGCTAAGCTAAGGCCCTCAAAATTCAGCTCGAGATTCAGCTCCTGGGCCAGGTTCTCGCTCGTTTGTGGACTGGGCTGGCTTCGTTTATTTCTCGGACTGAGCAGGTGTTAAAAATAATAAGGTTCAGGCATTGGGCCTTTCAAGTTAGGTAGCAGACTTGAGTTAAGGGGGTTTTCAATAATGGAGGTCCCCTTGTTTAAGTTTGGACTTGATCTTGAGGCCCGAATTTTTATTTGAATGCCTTTAATAGTAATTGATTCATAGTATTAATTAATTAAGTTTTTTAGAGACAATCCTTAATAGATAATAATAGTTCATTTTAGGATGGCCTTTAAAATAAATCTAGGTGCGCCGCGCCAAACAAAATTCATAAATTGTGTGGCCCTCTTTAAATACTTCCATTAAAATACTTAGAAATCGGGCAGGCCATTTAGCAAATTTCTATGGCTTCCCGCAAAGATATCAACACGCTAGTTACGTTAGGCGCGCATTTTAATAAATCTACCTTCTTAAACTCGGGTGCGCATTTCATGTGACCCAAATCCAAATCCTAAAACGTTGAATAAAATGTGTTGCGAATCCGGGTGCATTTCATGTGACGTGATCCAAAAACACGTTTTAAACGACGTTCAATCTTCCTTAAAAAATTCAATTAAAAGCAGTAAATAATTTTAAATTGCACTATAGGATGAACATGTTTTAAAATCAGATACTATGCCAATTATAAAGTTTAAGCGACCGTGCTAGTACCACGGGATCCGGGGGTGCCTAACACCTTCCCTCGGGTCAACAGAATTCCTTAGTCAGAATTTCTGGTTCACAGATTTCATTTGGAACGTCAAAATTTCCTCGATTTGGGATTCAAGATAAACCGGTGACTTGGGACACCAAAAGCCAAACCTATCCCAAGTGGCGACTCTGATCATTAAATAATCCCATTTCGAATAATGTCACTTTAATTGGAAAAACTCCCTTATACACTATCCTTCGGGGGTAGGTGTGTAAAAAAGGAGGTGTGACAGCTCTGGCGACTCTGCGGGAGATACGAACCCAGAACTTTGGTTCAGGGTTCAAGAATTCGAGCTTAG
>NW_017700710.1:0-2124 GCF_001879085.1 Nicotiana attenuata | reverse complement strand
AGTTCAAAATGTTTGACGGCTCGGGGGATCCTAGAGTCCATCTGAGGACCTACTGTGATAAGCTGGTCGGCGTAGGAAGAGATGAAAAGATTCGCATGAAACTCTTCATGAGAAGTTTGAAAGGCGACGCGCTATCTTGGTACATCATCCAAGATCCCAAGAAGTGGACAAGCTGGGTAGGAATGGCGTCCGATTTCATGGACAGGTTCAGATTCAATACAGAAAATGCACCAGATGTCTTCTACATCCAGAATCTGAAAAAGAAACCTACTGAGACATTCCGCGAGTATGCTACTCGATGGAGATCCGAGGCTGCTAAGGTCAGGCCGGCCTTAGAGGAAGAGCATATGAACCGATTTTTCGTCCGAGTGCAAGATCCGCAGTATTATGAGAGGTTAATGTTGATAGAGGGCCAGAAATTCTCCGATATCATCAAGCTGGGAGAAAGGATTGAAGAGGGCATTAAGAGCGGAATGGTCACTAATTTTGAAGCACTGCAGACTACCAACAAAGCCCTACAATCTGGTGGCGCGTCCAAGAAAAAGGACGTGAGTGCCGTGATGGTTGCACAAAGAACCAAGTCCCCAGTAAAATACCAGGCCTACCCGGTACCCCCCATCACATACCAGCCTATTCCCAATTACCAAGCACCTCCGCCCTCTTACCAAATTCCATCACCTGCTTACCAATCATCTCCCTCTCCCACATATCAACCTACCTTACCAAGATATTCCCAAACTGCACCCGTCTACCAAGCCTATAATGCCCACTACCAATCACCTCCCGCCCGCCAAAACTTCCCCAGGCCACGCCCTAACTTTGACCGCAAACCTCCCAGGCAATGCACCGCCATCGCCGAGCCAATCGACCAACTATATGAAAGACTCAAAGCAGCCGGTTACGTCACCCCAATCCCTGCCATAACTCCAGAAAATCCTTCCCAATGGGTCAACCCAAACAAAACCTGTGCATACTATTCCGGCATGAAAGGACATACCATCGATGAGTGCCGATCTCTGAAAGATAAAATCCAAGCTCTAATTGACAACAAAATCATCGTGGCCAAAGAACCTGCTCCTAATGTTCGAAACAATCCCTTGCCTGATCATAAGGGTGGTGGTGTGCATATGATTGAAGTGGAAGATGATTGGGATCCCAAGGGGTCGATTGGATTAATTGCCGAGGGTGACGAGCCTAAGAAACCAGCCATCACACTGAATCCAATTGTAGTCCAGATCCAACCCTCTGGGGATGCTGAAGTAAACATGTATGTGCCTCTCGAGTCTGAAACACCGTCCTCCATAAAGACTGCAGAGCCAATTGAGGTGGAGTTTGGGTCTCCAAAAGCACCTGCACCATTAGAAGTTGCTGTGTTGCCTCCCAAAACGAGAGTGCCCATTCCTGTGGCAATGTCAGCCGTAATGCCATTCCATACACAGGCCATTCGGGATTACACCGCCGAGGCAAGAAGGAAGGGAAAGACTAGGTCTGGAGAAGCAATTGCAGCGCAGGGTATGACCAGGACTGGCAGAATTTATACTCCGGAGCACTTAGTTGAATCAAGTAAGCAGGCCTCTGGACGGCCTATCGAAATTGGGCCCGATGATCTCTGGCGGAAGATACAGGCAAAAGAATACTCAGTTGTCGACCAATTAAAGAAAACACCAGCGCAGATCTCCATCCTAGCTCTACTGCAGAGCTCCGAGACACACAAGAACGCTCTGATGAAAATACTAAGCGAGGCGTATGTACCCAGCAATATAACTGGAGGAGAAATGGCAAACATGGTCGGGCAGGTATTGGAGAGTCATAAGATCACTTTCCACGAGGATAAGTTACCCCCTGAAGGTTTAGGACACAACAAAGCGTTGCACATCACCGTGTAATGCGAGGACTATTTCATCACCAGGACTTTGATTGACGGGGGGTCCAGCCTCAACATTTGTCCATTGATGACCCTCAGAACATTGGGGAAAAGTCTGCATGAAATCAAGGATGGGGCTATCAACGTCAAAGCTTTTGATGGCTCCCAAAGGTCCACTATTGGGGAAATCAGTTTATGTTTGCAAATGGGGCCAACTTGGTTCGATGTTGGTTTTAAAGTAATAGACATCCCAGCATCCT
>NW_017700709.1:0-2125 GCF_001879085.1 Nicotiana attenuata | reverse complement strand
TTGACATTTTCAAATTCAGTTCCATGATCAGACCTAATGGATGCAAGTTGATTTCCTAACTATTTCTGATTTTTCAACAAAAGCAGTGAACATTTCAAATGCTTCATCTTTAGAGGTTAGAAACAGCACCCGGGTAAATCTAGAGTAATCATCAACAAGCACCATTACATATCTCTTTCCACCTCTGCTCATGGTTCTCATTGGACCGCAGAGATCCATATGAACCAGTTCCAACGTCTTGGATGTACTTACCATTTTCTTGGATTTGAAGGATGACCTTACCTGCTTCCCCCTTGCACATGCCTCACAAACTTTGTCTTCCTTAAACTTGATATTAGGTAACCCTATCACCAAGTCTTTGGAGACTAATTTGTTCAATTGATTTAGACTGGCATGACCAAGTCTTTTGTGCCAAACGAGGGGATCATTAATTAACACACTTAGGCAAGTGAGTTCATTTTCAGAGAGAGTTGACAAATCTACAATGTAAATATTGTTAACTCTCTTTCCCTGCAAAACAATCTTGTCAGTAGTAAGGTTAATCACAAAGCATTTGGTAGAGGTGAAAGCTACAAGATTACCACTGTCACACAGTTGTGACACACTTATCAGGCTATATTTTAAGCCATCTATCAAATAGAAATTCTCGATGGAATGAGAGTCTGTCTTTCCTACCTTTCCAACCCTAATGATCTCACCTTTCTTTCCATTTCCAAAGGAGACATTACCTCCTTTTAGGTTCTCAAGTGAAAGGAACTGGTCCTTGTTCCCAGTCATATGTTTGGAGCAGCCACTATCCATGTACCATATTTGGATACTCCCCTTCACTTGGACCTGCAAAATGAAATCATGGGTTAGTCTTAGGAACCCAAACTAGTTTGGGTCTCTTTCTATGGGCAAAAGGATGAATTAAATTTTTCTTTGCCCAACCAGGCAGTTTGTGTTTTTCTTGAACAAAGGCTTTGTTCTTTTGACTGGCCTTTTCTTTTGCATTGCATTCATTTTTGTAATGGCCAGTCTTACCACAGTTTGTGCAGATCTTATTTTCAGGAAGTGTGAGGTACTTGTTTTTGGGATCCCATTTTGGAGCTTGTGTCCCAAACCCAAGTCCTCTCTTGTTGCTGCTGTGATGTTCTTGCAGCCAGGAGAGTGCATCAGAAGCCTTGTTCCATTTGCATGTTCTGTCTAGTTCATGCTTTACCTTTCCTAAATCTTCCTTTAGGGCCTTAATCAATTCATCTTTCTTATATAGTTCATCTTTCATTTTTCCTAGATTTTCTTCTACTGTGAGAAATGATTGATCAACCATTTTCTTTCCTGTCCCTAATTTCAGTTTAATATTTTCATATTTGAGTTCTAGGACATTATTTCCATGTTCATGAACCTGGTTCTTCAACTCAGCATTTGTGTTGTCACTCTTATCAGCCCTAGACTCTATCCTTTTGCATTTTGCTTCTAGGATAACACATTCCCTAGACAGAACATCCTTCTCACTGTTTATTATTTCGGACTCATCAATGAAGTCCAATAATAGCTCAGCCAACCTTTCTTTAGACAAAAATTTAATCTTTTCTTTAAGATGTAGGATACTTACCTCCTGTTCATCCTCTGATTCTCCGATGGCCATGAGAGCTTTCTCATCTTCAGCTTCATCTTCTGAGCCCTCATCTGAGGTTTCTCCCCATGCAGCAACCATAGCTTTAGTTGAACCTTTGTTCCTTTTTGGTTGGACCTGTTCCTTCTTCCTGTTTCTCCGTTCAGCTCTTTCTTTCTTCCACTCAATCTCCCATTGAGGGCAATTCTTGATCATGTGGTCTGTCTTACCACACTTATAGCAACCATCATTAGTCTGCTTCTCAGGAGCCCGAGATTTGTTGGAGGTTGTTCCTCTTGAAGAACCCTTTCCTATCATAAGAGGAGGGGTGATTTGTGTGGTACCCAATTTTTGCTCTAGAAGAACCTGGTTCTTTTAGGTGTTCTAACTATTACAGTTTGCAGAATAATAAATGCATAAACTAAAGAACACAGAGATTTTTATGTGGAAAACACCTGGCTCAAAAGGTGAAAAAACCACGACCTACGACTCAGTAGGATTTTCCCAAACATCCACTAAAATTACTGAGCC
>NW_017700708.1:0-2125 GCF_001879085.1 Nicotiana attenuata | reverse complement strand
CCAGTAGTACTTTTACGATCATCAATATCACCAGCCCAATCACTATCACAATATCCCACAAACTTAGAATCCTTAGAAGATGAATAAAGAATTCCATAATCAAGTGTATCTTTGATGTACCGAAGTATTCTTTTTGCTACCTTTAAATGGGAGGTAGTAGGAGCTTCCATAAAGCGGCTCACAAGTCCAACACCATAAAGAATATCCGGCCTTGTGCATGTCAAGTACCTTAAGCTTCCAACAAGACTCTTGAAAAATGTGGGATTTACATTTTCTCCATCTCCATGCTTGGATATTTTAACTCCACATTCAACGGGGGTGCTCACGGGATTGCAATTATCCATCTCGAACTTCTTGAGAATTTCCTTTGCATATTCTCCTTGAGAAATAAAAATCCCATCCTTCCTTTGTTGCACTTGAATGCCAAGATAGTAGGACATTAATCCAATGTCCGTCATCTCAAATTCTCTAGCCATTGCTTCCTTGAATTCTTCAAACATCTTAGGATTATTTCCTGTAAAAATCAAGTCATCTACATACAAGCAAACAAGTAAAATGTCTTCATTTTTAGCAATTTTTACATAAAGTGCATGTTCATGCGGACATTTTGAAAAACCATTTGCTTGAAAATATTTATCAATTCTACTATTCCAAGCCCGCGGAGCTTGCTTCAACCCATATAAAGCCTTTTTCAATTTCAAGACTTTATTTTCTTGTCCTTCAACCTTATAGCCCAAAGGTTGATCAATGTAGACTTCTTCCTCCAATACGCTATTCAAAAAAGCTGCCTTCACATCTATTTGATGGATTTTCCATTGATTTTGGGCGGCCAAGGCAATGACAAAGCGAATTGTTTCCAAACGAGCAACCGGTGCAAATACCTCTTCATAGTCAATACCGGCTTTTTGCTTGTATCCTTTAGCTACTAATCTTGCTTTGTACTTTTCTACTTCACCCTTGGAATTCTTCTTTAGCTTGTACACCCATTTGACTCCAATGGTGCTTTTTCCTTTTGGAAGTGTGACCAACTCCCATGTTTCATTCTTTTTTATTGCCTTGATTTCTTCATCCATGGCATCTCTCCATTTGGAATTTTGGAATGCATCCTCAAAGCTTATAGGCTCACTATCCACCAATAAACAAAAATGAGTAAAATCATATAAATCATTTCTTACCACTTCCGTGTTTTCATACAAGTCACGGAGACTTCTACTCTTGTGAGGTGCTTCACTTGAACTTGAACTTGATTCCTCCACTTCTTGATTTTGTGGCGGAGGTGTTGATAGTGGTGAGATAGGTTGCTCCACATCTTCTTCATCATCATCAAATAATGGACTAAAAGAGTAATCTTGCTCTTTAGTCTTCCAATCCCAAGCACTATCTTCATCAAACTCAACATCTCTACTCAAAGTGACCTTGCCATTTTTGGGATTATACAATTTATAACCTTTAGAATTTTGATCATAGCCAATAAAAACATACCTCTCACTTTTGTCATCGAGCTTGGTCCTCTTTTCATCATGTATATGTGCATATGCAATGCTTCCGAAAACTCGCAAGTGAGAAACTTTTGGCTTGAAACCACTCCGTGCCTCTTGAGGTGTTTTTCCATGAACACGTTTTGTGTGGCAACGATTTAGTAAGTATACCGCACAAGCAACAGCTTCAGCCCAAAATTCCTTTGGCATATTTTTGCTCTTCAACATACTCCTCACCATGTTAAGAATGGTCCGGTTCTTTCTTTCCACAACGCCATTTTGTTGTGGTGATCTTGGCACGGTTAAAAAATGGCGAACTCCATTTTTCTCACAAAAAACTTTGAATTCATTTGAGGTGAATTCTCCACCATTGTCCGACCGAAGTGACTTAATTTGATAGCCACTTTGTTTCTCCACCATCCTCTTGAATTTTTTAAAGGTTTCAAACACCTCTGATTTTGCCTTTAAAAAATAAACCCAAGTTTTTGTAGAATAATCATCAATGAAAAGTAAAAAATAATTACTTTTACCAAGTGAAGATGGCTTGATAGGTCCGCAAACATCCATGTGAATTAACTCCAAAGGGCATCTTGCTCTTGTCAAAGACTCTTTAGGAAAGCTTTTTCTAGCTTGCTTTCCAAAGATAC
>NW_017700707.1:0-2125 GCF_001879085.1 Nicotiana attenuata | reverse complement strand
TCTCGGGCATGACTTGTCCCGTGTAATGTATTATGACTGATGTAGATCGTTGGTTTTGGTTTCAGGAAAAATCGGAATGAATTTGAAAGAACAGTCTCAGTTGAAAGCTTTAAATTTGAAAGATTTGACCAAGATTTGACTTATTTGTATATGAACTCGGATCGGAATTTTTATGATTTGGTTAGCTCCGTTGGGTGATTTGGGACTTAGGAGCGTGATCGGAATGCATTTTGGAAGTCCGTGGAAGGCTTAGGCTTGAATTGGCGGAAGTGAAATTTCGGCGTTTTCCGGTAGATAGGTGAGATTTTGATATAGAGGTCGGAATCGAATTTGGAGAGTTGCAGTAGCTTCGTTATGTCATTGGGATGTGTATGCAAAATTTCAGGTCATTCGAATGTGGTTTGGTCGGGTTTTTTATCGAAAGTGTATTTTGGAAGTTTTTGGAAAACTTAGGCTTGAATTCGATGAGTTTTGGGTAATTTGATGTTGTTTGAGGTGTTTTGATGATTGGAACAAGTTCGAATGATGTTATGGGTTATGTTGGTAGGTTTGGTTGAGGTCCCGAGGGCCTCGGGTGTGTTTCGGGAGATTAAACGGATCAATTTCATGTTTTGAGGACTTCAGAAATTGCAGGTTTCAATTGCAGGCTTTTGTTCATTGCGATTGCGTTGGTTCTCTCGCGATCGTATAGAAGCTTTGGAGGGAGCTGTTCAATTGTGCTTCGCGTTCGCACAAGTTGAGGTGTGATCGCATAGTAGGATGAAATTTGTTGATCGCGAATGTGTAGGGCAGGTCGCGTTCGCATAGAGTAAAGTAAACTTGTGCGATCGCATAGTAGGATGAAATTTGTTGATCGCGAACGCGTAGGGCAGGTCGCGTTCGCATAGAGTAAAGTGGACCTGAGGTTTTGGTTGGGATTTGTTCTTCGCGAATGCGGAGTGTTGTACGCGATCGCATAGAGTGATTCTGCAGTGTATTACATTCTCATTGATTGTGTTGCGATCGCATAGGGTTTAATCTGAGGCCTGAGTTTTTGTGCTTCGCGATCGCGAAGGTTTTTCCGCGATCGCATAGAAGAAAATATGCCTGGGCAGAATGTTTTTAAAATCATCTTGTTCGCGAATGTGGGTCTATTTTCACCCATAGCTGCTCATTTTTGGAGATTCTTGAAGGAAATTAAAGAGGGATTCAAGGGGAAACGACTTGAGGTAAGAACTTTGGTCTTAAAACTCGATTATATTGTGAAATCCACCTAGAAATTCATGGAAACTAAGCCAAAAATTGAAGAACTAGGGCTTGAGAAATTGGACTTTTTAATTGGGATTTGAAGGACCAATTGAGGTCCGATTTTGATGTTCTTGGTATGTATAGACTCGTGTGAGGACGAGGAATCTATTGATGTAAAAATTTCTGAGTCTCGAGGAGTGGGTCGGGGGCTCGGGTTTTGATAATTTCGGGATTTGTACCCGTTATTGATTGTTTTCGCTTGGGCATTGTTCCCTGAGCATATTGTGACGTATTCGTTCTGATTTTGGATAGATTCGACGCGCGTGGAGGCCGATTTGAGGGGCAAAGGCGTCGCGAGCTAGAGATGTAGCCGGTTCGAGGTGAGTAATGATTGTAAATGATAACCTGAGGGTTTGAAACCCCGGATTTGCACATCGTAGTGCTATATTGAGGTGAGGCACGCGCTGGATGATGAGCGTGGGGTCTTTTACTACTGGGGATTGTGACTTGGTTCGTCCCGATTGATGATTCTACCACATATTTGACTGAAACTTATTTGTTATCATCATGATTTGGGCTAATTGCCATATTTGGGCTTCGTGCCAATTATTTGAACCCTTCGGGGATTTTTCATCACTGCTTCCTCACTGTTTTGACTTACTACTTGAACTCAGTCCTGTTGATATCTACTGTTTTACAAACTCAGTCACTTTTACTCAGATTTGAAACTCAAATGATATTTCTAAATGATGTTTTGGCTGAGAACTACTGTTTTACTAATGCCCGAGGGGCTTGTGATGATTTTCGGACTGAGGGAGGCCGAGGGCCATATGTGAGGATATGCTGAGTGATATAAGGCCGAGGGCCTGAGATACATTTATATGCCACGAGGTGGCTT
>NW_017700706.1:0-2125 GCF_001879085.1 Nicotiana attenuata | reverse complement strand
GTATCTTCAATATCCTTGGTTGACTCTAGTATCTCTTCTACAACATCGACATCCTCACAATCTAGTGTGATTGATTGTTGGTGTTCTACTCTAGCCTCCTCCTCTAGCTCATCAATTTCTGTATCTAATTCACGCTCTTCTTGGATACTATTCACAATATTGGCTTGTTGAGCATTAAAAACTTCAACCAGTTGACTCATGTGAACTTTCAAGTTGTGAATAGTTTCCTCCTGCCTTTCTATCCGCAGTAGTAATTTACTCTGTTGTTCCAAAATGCACTTTAACATATCTTCGAGCTTTTTTAGGTCAGCTTCCCTAGGTTCTTTGTTCCTATTAACTTCACCAGAAAAAGAAGAACCATCAAAGTAAGGGGTTGGGGGAAAGTAAGAAATATAAGCACAACCGTGAAAGTGACCATCTTGACCACCACACATATCACACACATTCCACACATAAGATTGAGTTGGTGCACAAAACTCGCTCTCAGGAATATTTTGATAATTTTGCCCTGGGTGGTTTCCTTCACAATATGCATAAGGAGGATCAAAAGTAGAATTACCGACAATAAAATTCTCATAATTCCATGATGTCATGTTTCTCAAAAAACTAAAATAAAAAAAATAAAAAAAAATCAAATAATAAAATAAAAGTTCAAACTTGAAACCTAGCAATATGTACACCTACAACTACACCGTTAGTTCCCCGACATCGGCGCCAAAATTTGATCACGCCCAACTATGCCTTATAAAAAGGACAATGCGATCGCTGCAAATATAATCCGGTTTACAAGTCCGGAGTCGAATCCCACAGAGAACTAAGGTTTAGCTACAGCTGTTCACTATCACCAAGAAGACAAGCTTGGACAATTTCTAACTTATAGATATTAAGATTCTTGTGTTTAACTAATTCACTAACAAATTAAAATAGTAAATTAACAACTAACGATACTGAGGGTAAGAGAAAAGATTAAGGAGGTCTAGAGTTATGATTTCCCCTATTGTCGGAATCCTTCCCGCTATGTCTTCTATAATTTCGCCTAAGTATTCTCTACCAATCATGAGCACTCTTATTACCGTAAATCTCTCCCGAGTAATTACGACAATTTACTAAACGCACTCTCCCGAGCTACGCTAGCTGGCTTTTAATACAGCTCACTTCAGATCGCACCCAAGGCTTCGTTATCCCTATTCCCACCTTTAAACCCTCGGTTATTGATCCCTCATATACTCTGGGAGTGGTGTTGTTCAACAATTACCTAAATATGCACTCTCTCCCGAGTTATGCATACTAAATAGGCACAGCTAATTGAGAGTTCTTCAACCAACCACAATATAAACGTAGTTGAACAAATAGAGAAAAGCTATGGCTCAATTATATAAAAACATAACAAGAATTTATCCTACAAAAGGTTCTATCAAAACTCTAGAGAACAAATTAGCTATTCATAATAGTACGTAAAACTACAATACTAAAAGTCATAACCAACAATGAAAAATAGGAAGAGGAAGGAAAAACTCGTAGAAGAATTCTCCGCCTTGCTCCCAATGTGTTCTTGCCTCCTTAGGTCGAATCTATGTCTCAAATCTATCCCGTGTCCTTTCTTGGCCGGCTTCCTTGGTTTAATATAGGGTTTAGGGCTTAAAATCCCGTGTTTTGCACATAAGTCCCTGAAATTTCCGCCTCCTGCCGCGGTTTTGCCTCGGTCGCGGTGGAACCGCGGCCAAACATGCCCTCTGATTCTTTAGTTGTCCGCGACCATCTTCTACCGCGGTTCTGCCGCGGTCGCGGTGGAACCGCGGGTTTTCACCCTGTTCCGTTTGTAATTTGGAAAAACTTAAAACATGAAAGTTGTAGCCCTTTGGGTTAGATTTCAACCCATATATTGTGGAGCCGAAATGGAGTTCTGAGCAAAAAGTTATGTCTATTTTACTAGACAGTGCGCAATATGCCTCCTCAAGTCTTCGTTCGTACTTAATTATCAAATTTGACCCCCGAACACGATCCCGGCTTAATTCCTTGAGCTTTTACTCAGACTTCAAAGCTTCAAATCACTTAAATTCATTCCATAACATCTATATAGCTCGGAATCACACCTACAAGGCATAAAACACACAATATGCAAAAC
>NW_017700705.1:0-2125 GCF_001879085.1 Nicotiana attenuata | reverse complement strand
ATGCAGGCATCAACTAGGGAGTGGGACCCTATGTTGGAAAGTCATTAGGTTATGCTGGCATCAACTAGGGTTTGGGACCCTATGCTGGAAATTCATCAGGTTATGCTGGCATCAAATACGGAGTGGGACCCTATGTTTTAAAAGTCATCAAGTTATGCTGGCATCAACAAGGGAGTAGGACCCTATGTTGGAAAGTCATCAGGTTATCCTGACATCAACTAGAGAGTTGGATCGTATGTTGGAAAGTCATCAGGTTATGCTAGCATCTACTAGGGTTTGGGACCCTGTGCTAGAAATTCATCAGGTTATGCTGGCATCAACTAGAGAGTGGGACCCTAAGTCAAAAATTCATCAAGTTATCCTGGCATCAACTAGGGTTTGGGACCCTATGCTGGAAATTTATCAGGTTATGCTGGCATCAAATACGGAGTGGGACCCTATGTTTAAAAGTCATCAAGTTATGCTGGCATCAACTATTGAGTGGCATCAACAAGGGAGTCGGACCCTATGTTGGAAAGTCATCAGGTTATGCTGACATCAACTAGAGAGTTGGACCCTATGTTGAAAAGTCATCAGGTTATGCTGGCATCCACTAGGGTATGGGATCCTATGTTGGAAAGACATCAGGTTATGCTGGCATCAACTAGGGAGTGGGACCCTATGTTGGAAAGTCATCAAGTTATGCTTGCATTAAATAGGGAGTGGTGACCCTTGGTTGAAAAATTCTTAGGTTATGCCAGAATCAACTAGAGAGTGGGAACCTATGCCGCAAAGTCATCAGGTTATTCTGACATCACTAGGGAGTGAGAGCCTAAGTTGGAAAGTCATCAGGATATGCTGGCATCAACTAAGGAATGGGACCCTATGTTGTAAAGTCATCAGGCTATGTTGGCATCAACTAGTGTATGGGACCCTATGCTGGAAAGTCATCAGGTTATGCTGGCATCAACTAGGGAGTGGGACTCTATGTTGGAAACTCATCAGGTTATGCTTGCATTAACTAGGGAGTGGTGACCCTAGGTTGGAAAATTACTAGGTTATGCTAGCATCGACTAGGGAGTGGGAACCTTTGCTGGAAAGTCATCAGGTTATGCACGCATCTACTAGGGAGTGAGAGCCTATGTTGGAAGTTCATCAGGATATGCTGGCATCAACTAGGGAGTGAGAGCCTATGTTGGAAAGTCATCAGGATTAACTAGGGAGTGCGACGCTATGTTGAAAAGTCATCAGGTTATGCTGGCATCAACTAGGAGTAAGACCCTATGTTGGAAAGTGATCAGGTTATACTGGCATCAACTAGGGTTTGGGACCCTATGCTAGAAATTCATCAAGTTATGTTGGCATCAACTAGGGATTGGGCTCTATGCTAGAACTTCATTAGGTTATGCTGGCATCATCTAGGGAGTTGGAGCTTATGTTGGAAAGTCATCAGGATATGCTGGCATCAACTAAAGAGTGCTGCCCTATGTTGAAAAGTCATTAGGTTATGCTGACATCAACTAGGGAGTGGGACCCTATGTTGGAAAGTCATTAGGTTATCCTAGCGTCAACTAGTGTTTGGGACCCTATGCTGGAAATTCATCAGGTTATGCTGGCATAAACTAGGGAGTTGGACCCTATGTTTAAAAGTCATCAGGTTATGCTGGCATCAACTAGGGAGTGGCATCAACTATGGAGTAGGACCCTATGTTGGAAAGTCATCAGGTTATGCTGACATCAACTAGTGAGTTGGACCCTATGTTGGAAAGTCATCAGGTTATGCTGGCATCAACTAGAGAGTGGGACCCTATGTTGGAAAGTAATCAGGTTATGCTGGCATCCACTAGGGTATGGGATCCTATGCTGGAAAGACAACAGGTTATTCGGGCATCAACTAGGGAGTGGGACTCTATGTTGGAACGTCATCAAGTTATGCTTGCATTAGCTAAGGAGTGGTGACCTAGGTTGGAAAATTATTATGTTATGCTAGCATCAACTAGAGAGTGGGAACCTATGCTGGAAAGTCATCAAGCTATGCTAACATCAACTAGGGAGTGAGAGCCTATGTTGGAAAGTCATCAGGATATGCTGGCATCAACTAGGGAGTGGGACCCTATGTTGAACAGTCATCATGCTATATGGCAAT
>NW_017700703.1:0-2125 GCF_001879085.1 Nicotiana attenuata | reverse complement strand
GCCTTTTTCTTAAGGTCTTACAAGTTCGAGTATACTTCGCCTTTTAGTGAAGTCGATGATGAAGCCGGTATTACCTCTTTTTGAGATTTTATGAATTTGAACCCGCCTTTTCGAGGACTTATGGTCAAAATAATGCCTTATCGAGGCCTTACGAATTTCGAACTCACCTCTGAGGTCTTTCAGTTTTATGTGTCGCTTTATTAAGGTCTTATGAGCTTGGACTTGCCTTCTTGAAGTCTTATAGTTTAAGCGTTGCCTCATTGAGGTTTTATGAGCCTAAAGCAGGTCTTATGTGATCGAATATGAGATCGAATATGCTTCGAGGAGGTCTTATGTTCGAATGTGCCTCGAGGAGGTCTTATGTTCAAATGTGCCTCGAGGAGGTCTTGTGTTCAAATGTGCCTCGAGGAGGTCTTATGTTCGAATGTGCCTCTAGGAGGTCTTGTGTTCGAATGTGCCTCGAGGAGGTCTTGTGTTCGAATGTGCCTCGAGGAGGTCTTATGTTCGAATGTGCCTCGAGGAGGTCTTATGTTCAAATGTGCCTCGAGGAGGTCTTATGTTCGAATGTGCCTCGAGGAGGTCTTATGTTCGGACTTGAAAACATACCGAAAAGTCGAACAAAATCTTTTAGGTTATGATGTGAATATGCATCAGATAGTCTTTGCTATTGCAGTAATAGTTAATACATCATACTGATCCGAGCGGATTAGGTCAGGTTAGTTGGGCACGGCTCGCTTTGGCCGTTTGACCCTTACATTTATTCTTATTGACCTTCGCCTCCTTCGGAGGGCGATTTAGTATACAATGATTTACCCTTGGATACCTTTATAGTAGCACGATGTTCTTGCTGCCTCGTTAAAAACCTTGCCGAAAAACCCGGGTTGGGACAAAAACGGTCGAAGGAAAAAAGAGTGCAGCTCGTGCTTTCAGTCTCTCCGATGTCCGAACTTATCTTAGCGACCGATCATCGACCTTTAGCAGTAGTATCTCTTCAAGTGGCCTATATTCCAGTTATTGGGTAGTTCTTTCCCATCCATCGTTCCTAACTTGTACGAACCTTTTCCGGTTACCTTCAAAATGGTGTAAGGGCCTTCCCAGTTCGGTCCTAATTTCCCTTCGTTAGGGTCTTGAGTGTTGAGGGTGACCTTTCTTAGTACCAAGTCCCCTATATTGAAGTATCGAAGACGAGCCCTTCGGTTATAATATCTCTCGATCTTTTGTTTCTGAGCTGCCATCCTAACTAGTGCGGCCTCTCTCCTTTCGTCTAAAAGATCCAAGCTGGTGAGCATTGCTTCTTGGTTGGTAACCTCGGTTGCATACCGGAATCTAGCGCTGGGTTCGCCCACCTCGACTGGGATCAAGGCCTCGGTTCCGTAAACCAAAGAGAAAGGAGTGGCACCGGTGCTAGTCCTTTCGGTTGTCCGGTAGGCCCATAGGATTTCGGGCAGCATCTCTCTCCATTTTCCTTTTGCGTCTTGTAACCTTTTCTTTAGGTTCTGAACGATGGTCTTGTTGGTCGACTCAGCCTGCCCGTTTCCGGTGGGATGGTATGGGGTTGACAATACCCTCTTGATCTTGTTATCCTCGAAGAATCTTGATACCTTGCTCCCAACGAACTGTTTCCCATTGTCACATACTATTTCGGAAGGCATCCCGAACCGACACACGATGTGGTCCCAAAGGAAGTCGATTACTTCTTTCTCTCGAACCTTTTCGTAAGCCTGCGCTTCAACCCATTTGGAGAAGTAGTCAGTAACCAAAAGAATAAATTGAGCCTTACCTGGAGCACGAGGAAGCGGGCCCACTATGTCCATTCCCCACTTCATGAAAGGCCATGGGGAGATGACCGAATGCAGCAGCTCAGCAGGTTTATGGATGAATGGCGCATGCCTTTGACACCTGTCGCATCTTCGTACAAATTCCCTTACGTCCTGTTCCATGTTGACCCAATAGTATCCAGCTCGAATTATTTTTCGGACCAACGCATCCGCGCCTGAATGGTTGCCACATGACCCTTCGTGGATTTCCCTCAATACGTACTCTGTGTCTCCGGGGCCAAGGCATATGGCGAGTGGTCCTCCGAAGGTTCTTTTATATAAGACTCCGTCCTCGGCCAAACAAAAAC
>NW_017700702.1:0-2126 GCF_001879085.1 Nicotiana attenuata | reverse complement strand
ATTAAAAATGACTAAAACGGACTGTTTTGTTATTTTCCTTATATTATGTTCTAAAAACAAATTAATCCCTAATTAATGGTAAAATATGAGATAAAACCCTGACTGCAGATGCATATTTTGTATTTTATATGAATTAACATGACAACAAACAAAAAATGCAAAACAATTATCCAAAAATGACACAAAAATGCACAGAAATTGTAAAAAAAATAAAGAAAAATCATTTGTTCGAATTTTGTGGGAATAATTCATATATAGGGCAAAAATCACGTACTCACACTACTATCTATTGTTTATGCTAGTAACTTATTAGAAGAAAGAATTATTCTATGGAATAATTTAAAAACAATTGCAAATAGCTTTAAGGGGGCCTGGCTAGTCACAGGAGACTTCAATGAAGTCACCAAATCAAATGAAAAATTCGGAGGCCTCCCTATTAGTTACCCTAGGGTTTCAAAATTCCTTAATTGTTTAGACTACTGTGGACTTACGGACTTAGGGTATAAGGGCTCAAAATATACCTGGACTAATAAAAGGAAAAAAACTAGAACTCTAATAATGGAAAGGCTAGATAGATATGTAGCTAACGCAAACTGGATTAATCTTTTTAAAGAAGCTCACGTTACTCATTTAACTAGAATTCATTCCGATCACTGTCCTATTAACTAGACCTCTTCAAGAATTTCTCCCATAGCAATAACATTTTTAGGTTGGAATCCATGTGGCTATCTCACCCTTCATTTAAAAACCTTGTTAAGGAATCATGGACCAACCAGGATAATATACTAGGAGCAATTGAATACTTTACTAAAAACGTAAAAGAATGGAACACTAGTACCTTTGGTAATATTTTTCACAAAAAAATATACTAGTTGCTACAATTAACGGGATACAAAATTTCCCTAACTATACAACAAGTCAATTCCTTCTAGATCTTGAAACAAATCTCCTGAAGGAATTAAACGAAACCCTAAAATTAGAGGAGGAATTTTGGAGACTCAAATCTCGAATACAGTGGTTAAATGAAGGGGATGCGAGCACAAAATTCTTTCACATTACTACAATGAGAAGAAGAAAAAAAATAGAATTCTTAGCCTTAAAGATGAAGTGGGCAATTGGTTCTACGACCAAAAAGAAGTGAAATCTCTCATTTATAATTACTACAACAAACTCTTCACCACAAGCCATAACAAGTCCCATAAAACGAGTCATTATATGTCCTTTTATGCAACCCTAAATAACATAGACCAAAAAGACCTGTGCCAAGATATCACAGTCCGTAAAATTAAAAGTGCTTTGGACTCCTTCAAACCTTACAAAGCCCCTGGGCCGGATGGTCTTCATCCATTCTTTTACCAAAGATTCTGGAATAAAACCAAAGAAGCACTAAATAACTTCTATCAAAATACATTTAGGGAGAGGAAAATGGCGGAGGACATGAATAGCACCTATATATGCCTAATCCCTAAGTGCAAAAATGCTGAAACTATAAAGCAATATAGACCTATAAGCCTGTGTAACACAGCCTACAAAGTAATTACAAAAGTTATTGTAAACAGAATCAAACCCTAGCTGGCCAAACTAATCCACCCAACTCAGACTAGCTTCATGAAGGGAAGACGATCTTCAGATAACGCTATTATTGTCCACGGGACCCTAAACCACTTTAAAAAAATAAAAGGACAACAAGGGAAAATGCTGATTAAAATAGATTTGGAAAAAGCTTTCGACAAGCTGGAATGATCCTTTATAAAATTCTCGCTAACCTCCCTAAACTTCCCCCAAGATCTAGTTGACCTAATCATGTCCTGTATCTCTACTACGTCCACCTCTATCATAGTCAACGGTTCCAATTCGGAATTCTTTAAACCAACCAGAGGTATCCGACAAGGCGACCCACTATCCCCATATATTTTCATCATCTGCATGGAAATGTTATCACGACTAATCCACCACGAAATCGACTATTGTAGATGGGATCCAGTAAAGATCTCCCCATCCAGCCCCCCTCCTATCCCATCCTATTCTTTGTCAGACGACCTAATACTTCTAGCAAATGCTACCAAAAATGTTAGCAACTCTAATGTAAGATACCCCTCAACTAAATACTGCGCACACTCAGGACA